>NW_023644207.1:5000-8782 GCF_015228065.2 Penaeus monodon | reverse complement strand
AAAAAAAAGCACGATACAGCAAACACCACACAATTTACGTAAAATTACGAAATCTCTTAGCTTTTTCCTCCCCCTCGCTCACGCATAAAACCACAAAAACAGTAAACCAAAAGAGTAGCGCAATAAACAAAAGCACATAAAAAACACTAAATAAAAATAAAGAAATCACCAGATCACTGTGTCATTCCAATAAATATTCGGTCAAATTGTCTTCTCACAACCTATATATAAATCAAACTCCACAACCACTTAGCTGTCTTTTAGGGGTCCTTTCCGGGATCCCTGAGCAGTCTAACCAGTCTCACGACCAATCCCTGAATCCCCTTTGGCCTGCTTTCTCGCTTCCCACATTGCCTTTCAGGCGCGAAAACCTGACATTCCCCTTTCTGATACTGCAAACACTGACATTCCGCTTTCTAAACACTGGAAACACTGACTTTCCGCTTTCTTAGTACTGGAAACACTGACATTCCTATTTTTAGTACGGAAACACTGACATTCAGCTTTCTGAGTACTGGAAACACTGACATTCCGCTTTCTTAGTACGGGAAACACTGACTATCCGCTTTCACAACACTCAAAACACTGACTTATTCTTTCTTAGTACGGGAAAACACTGACATTCCACTTTCTTAGTACTGGAAACACTGACATTCCGTTTTCTGACTACTGGAAACACTGACATTCCGCTTTCTTAGAACTGGAAACACTGATATTCCACTTTCTTAGCATTGGAAACACTGAAAATCCGCTCTCTGAGTAATGGAAACACTGACATTCCTCTTTCTGAGTACTGGAAACACTGACATTCCGCTTTCTGAGTACTGGAAACACTGACATTCCGCTTTCTGAGTACTGGAAACACTGACATTCCGCTTTCTGAACACTGGAAACACTGACATACCCCTTTCTTAGTACTAGAAACACTGACATTCCGCTTTCTGAGTATTGGAAACCTGACATTCCGCTTTCATTTACTAGAAAACCTGACATTCCGCTTTCTGAACATTGGAAACACTAAATTCCGCTTTCTTATTACTTGAAAAACTGATATTCCGCTTTCTGAACACTGGAAACACTGACATTCCGCATTCTGAGAACTGGAAACACTGACATTCCGCTTTCTGAGTACTGGAAACACTGACATTCCGCTTTCTGAGTACTGGAAGCACTGTCAATCCGCTTTCTGAGCACTGGAAACACTGACATTCTGCTTTCTGAATACTGGAAACACTGACATTCAACTTTCTTAGTACTAAAGCCTGACATTCCGCTTTCTGAGTACTAGAAACACTGACATTCTGTTTTCTGAGTATTGGAAACACTGACATTCCGCTTTCTTTGTACTGGAAACACTGACATTCCGCTTTCTTAGCACTCTAAACATTGATATTCCGCTTTCTTAGCACTGGAAACACTGACATTCCGCTTTCTAAGTACTGGAAACACTGACATTCCGCCTTCTTAGTACTGGAAATACTGTCATTCCGCTTTCTTAGTACTGGAAACACTGATATTCCGCTTTCTTAGTACTGGAAACACTGACATTCCGCTTTCTGAGTACTGGAAACACTGATATTCCGCTTTCTTAATACTGGGAACACTGACATTCTGCTTTCAGAACACAGGAAAACCTGACATTCCGCTTTCTGAGTACTGGAAACATTGACATTCCGCTTTCTGAGAATTGGAAACACTGACATTCCACTTTCTGAGTACTAGAAACACTGACATTCCGCTTTCTGAGTACTGGAACACTGACATTCCGCTATCTGAGTACTAGAAACACCGACATTTCCCCTTCCCTTTTGTACGGGAAACACTGCATTCCGCTTTCTGAGAACTCGAAACACTGAAATTACGCTTTCTGAGTACTGGAAACACTGACATTCCGCTTTCTGAGTACTGGAAACACTTACATTCCGCTTTCTGAGTACTGGAAACACTGACATTCCACTTTCTTAGTACTGGAAACACTGAAATTCCGCTTTCTTAGTACTGGAAACACTGACATTCCGCTTTCTGAGTACTAGAAACAATGACATTCCGCTTTCTGAGTACTGGAAACACTGATATCCCGCTTTCTGAGTACTGGAAACACTGACATTCCGCTTTCTGAGTACTGGAAACATTGACACCGCATTCTGAGAACTGGAAAAACTGACATTCCGGTTTCTGAGTACTGTATACACTGACATTCCGCTTTCTGAGTACTGGAAACACTGACATTCCGTTCTCTGATTACGGGAAAAACCTGACATTCCGCTTTCTGAGTACTGGAAACACTGACATTCCGCTTTCTTAGTACTGGAAACACTGACATTCCGCTTTCTGAGTACTAGAAACACCGACATTTCTCTTCCTTAGTACTGGAAACACTGACATTACGCTTTCTGAGAACTGGAAACACTGACATTCCGCTTTCTGAGTACTGGAAACACTGAAATTCCGCTTTCTTAGTACTGGAAACACTGATATTCCGCTTTCTTAGTACTGGAAGCATAGACATTCCGCTCTCTTAGCACTGGAAACACTGACATTCCGCTTTCTTAGCAATGGAAACACTGACATTCAGCTCTCTTAGCACTAGAAACACTGACATTCCGCTTTCTTAGCACTGGAAACACTGACATTCTGCTCTCTTAACACTGGAAACACTGACATTCCGCTCTCTTAGCACTGGAAACACTGACATTCCGCTCTCTTGGCACTGGAAACATTGACATTCCGCTTTCTTAGCACTGGAAACACTGACATTCCGTTTTCTTAATATTGGAAACACTGACATTCCGCTCTCTTAACAATGGAAACACTGATATTCCGCTCTCTCAGCACTGGAAACACTGAAATTCCGCTCTCTTAGCACTGGAAACACTGACATTTCGCTCTCATAGCACTGGAAACACTGACATTCTGCTCTCATAGCACTGGAAACACTGACATTCAGCTCTCATAGCACTGGAAACACTGACATTCCGCTCTCTTAGTACTGGAAACACTGACATTTCGCTTTCTTATTACTGAAACACTGACTTTCCCGCTCTCTTAGCACTGGAAACACTGACATTCCGCTTTCTTATCACTGCAAACACTGATATTCCGCTTTCTTATCACTGGAAAGACTGACATTCCCCCTTTTCTCAGCTTTGGGAAAAACACTGTCATTCCGCTCTCTTGCACTGGAAACACTGACATGTCGCTCTCTTAGCAGTGGAAACACTATAATTACGCTCTCTTAGCATTGGAAACACTGACATTTCGCTTTTTTAGAACTGAAAAAACTGACATTCCGCTTTCTTAGTACTGGGAAACAACTGACATTCACTCTCTTTGCACTAGAAACACTGCATTCTGCTCTCATAGCACTGGAAACACTGACATTCTGCTCTCATGGGCACTGGAAACACTGACATTCCGTTTTCTTAGCACTGGAAACACTGACTTTCCGCTCTTTAGAACGGGAAAACCCACTGATTTTCAGCTCTCATAGCACTGGAAACACTGACATTCCGCTTTCTTAGCATTGGGAAAAACACTGACATTCCGCTCTCTTAACACTGGAAACACTGACATTCACCTCTCTGGGCACTGGAAACACGGACATTCCGCTTTCTTAGCACTGGAAACACTGACTTTCCCGCTTTCTTATCACTGCAAACACTGATATTCCGCTTTCTTATCACTGGAAAGATGACATTCCGCTTTCTCAGCACTTGAAACACTGACATTCCGCTTTCTTAGCACGGAAACACCGACATTCCGCTTTCTTAGCACTGGAAACA
>NW_023644206.1:0-2500 GCF_015228065.2 Penaeus monodon | reverse complement strand
GTGTTGTTAGTTCTACAAACCTAATCCACAAACCTAATCCAAACCAACCCAAACCTAACCCTAAACCTAACGCAAACCTTAAATAAGCCTAACCCAAATCTAAACCAAAATCCAACCCAAACCTAACCTAAACATAACCCAAACCTAACCTACCTAACCCAAAAATAACCTAAACATAACCAAAACATAACACAAAAACTAACCCAAACCATAACCCAAAGTAACCTGAAACGCTAACCCAAAGCCAACGGAAACCTAACCTAAACCAAACCCAAACCTACCTAAACCTACCCCAAACCTAAATAAACCAACCCCAAACCTAACCCCAATCCGAACCCAAACCTAACACAAAACCTAACCTAAACCTAAAACAAACCTCACCAAACCTAACCCCCAACCTAACTCAAATGTAACCCAACCTTACCCAAACCTAACCCAAATTAACCCAAACCTAATCCCATAACATAACCAAAACCACGAACTAAATCCAAAACTAATCCTACCTAAACCGACCAAACTTAACCCAAACTAACCTAAACCTAAACCCAAATCGAAACCTAAAACCTTACCCAAAACCTAACCTAACCCAAACCTAACCCAAAACCGAACTTAGACTAACACAAACCTACTAAACTTAACTAAATTAACCTAAAACCTAACCTAAACCTAACCCAAACCTAACCTAAACCTAAACCCAAAACCGAACCAAACTTAACCTAACCTAACGCAAATCTACCAAAAGCCTAACCCAAACCTAACCTAAACCTAACCTAAACCTAACCAAACATATCCAAAACCTATCCTAAACCTACCCAAAAACGTATCCAAAACATAACCTAACCAAAATTAGTAAAAACAAAACCTAACCAAAAGGTATCCTTGTTTTTTGCAACGAACGAACCTAATTTTTAAAAATATATATGTGGTGTGTGTGTGTGTTGTGGGGATTTTCTGTGGGGTGTGTGTGTTTTTGGGTGTGTGGGGTGTGTGTGTGTGTGTGTGTTTTATCTACATATAGTTATAGGGGCTCGATATGTATATTTATTATATGTTTGCTTTATTATAGGGAAAAATTATATATATTTTAATATTTTATTATATATTTATAAATATTCATAAAATATAACCAATATTATTTTTTATATATATAAATATATAATTTATATTATATATATTTCTATATTTTTTTTATGATATATATAATACATTTTTATTTAATATTTAAATTTCCTTTGGTGGCTATGTTATTTGTGATCCACCACCACACACACCACCCCCCCCCCCACACAACACACAGACACACACACACACCACACACACAAACACAACACACCACACACCACAAATATTATATATATATTATATATATATATTTATATATATAATATTTATATATTTTTGCCACTGGTGTAAAACCCAGCTGTAGTCAGTACCGGGTAAATAAAAGGTGACTCGTAAAAAAAAAAAAAAAAACAATGGCAAAACCCCAACGCTCTAAATTGCCAAGAAAAATTCAGGGAAACCCCATGATTGCCAAGGCCGCGGCGGCCGAATGGTTAGAGGCGGCTCCAACGTCAGCGGCAATCTAAATTAGGGGGTTCGAGTCACCGCCGCGCGGTTTTCCCCTTGGGGGCAAGGAACTTCACCTTGATTGCCTACCTGCCACTGGGTGACCAGCCACCCAATCAGTGCTGTCCAGCCGGGAAAATAAGAGGAATTTTACCTAAAACGGTAACCCCGGCACTCTCCGGAAAGGGAAAATGGGGACCCTACACTACTCACTCCAAGAACTCACAAATGAAACAAAATTGGTGTCACTGTGACCTCGGGGCTCAACATAAACCTATCGAAAAAACAGTAATAATTACAGTAATCGAAAAATTAAAATGATGAATAAATTTTATAAAAACGTTATTTTGTTAGTATTTTGTTTTTACTACATTATTGTGCGTTATTATATATTTTAAAAAATTAAATATTAAACGCAATAATTGCAAAAATAATGATAATTGCAAAATGAGATAATTTGCAATAATAATGAAAATTGCAAAAATGATGAAAAAAATTGCAATAATAATGATAATGATGAGGGGTAATTTTGAAATGATAAAAATATGATGATAACGATATAATGAAGTTTCATGATAATAATGATGATAAAAACAGGAATGGGCCATAATAAAAAAAAAAGGGTAAAAGAAAAAAATCCAAAAAGTAAAAAAGGGGAAAAATATGCCCCTTGCGAGAGTCTTCCCAAAATGACTTTTTATTCTTTTGATGTTTTTGGGCATATTGGGAAATAATATAAAAAATTACCAAATTTCTTTTAAATATGACAAAAATGATTTAAAAGGGATTAAGAAATTGGATAACATTTAATGATTATTAATATTATTACAATTATATTTAATTTATTATTTTCTTTTTTTTATTATTATTACTATTATTTTTGTTTTAAATTATAGAATTGCCAAAACTATATCTAACTGTAATAAAAAAA
>NW_023644205.1:0-8782 GCF_015228065.2 Penaeus monodon | reverse complement strand
TTTTCCAACTTTTGTGCATACTTTGGTGTGGGTGTGCATAAATTGTTACATGTCTGCGCGTGCATGTGTGCTGTCAGCAGTGAAGACAAAAACAAGTGGTGGGAAAAGAGCGGAGTGGGGTGGCGAGAATCACAACTGTGTGGCGAAGGTTCATAGTGTGGGGTGACGAACTGGGGAGGGTGGGCGTGGGTGGGGGAGGGAGACAGAGGGGTGGGTGGAGGAGGAAAAACAGGTGTGAGGGTGGGTGGGGGGAGACATAGGGGGTGGTTGGGGGTGAGAAAGGGTGGGGTGGGGAGGGGGGAGCAGAGGGGTTATGACGGATGGCGAGGGGGGTGGGAGGGGGGGCGGGTTTTGGGGGGTGGCGCAGGATACATGCGTGGGTGAAACAGAACTTACGGGGGAAGTGAAGAACAGCGAGTGACAGTAAAATTTAAATGAAGAATAGTGCTGAACGGGAGATGGTCATCAGACGTGAACAGTCGCACCCCGAGGCAACTTTACAGGTGTGGCAACCGAGGATGCTCTTGTTGCGAGACAGACAGGGCACATCAACACTGTTCTTCGAAGGAAGGGAGGTTTAGCTTAGTGGAGATGGATGATGCGAATGAAGGAGAAAAAAGAAAAGCGAAGATAGGATGACAAGAGAGAGAACACGGAATTTACACGTGGAAGCAACAAGTTCCCCCTCAGAGCGGCTGCTCTTCCCTCGGGAGCCGGGGGGAGTTTCGGACGGTTTCGGAACTTTAAATTATTTGCGTTTAGTCTTGTTTTCGGTTTTGGACTGATCAAAACTTCAATGTTTTCGTAGGGGGAGCTCGCCTAGGCGTTTTCGCCCTGGCCCACCCCAGACGCTGAACATTCCCTGCTTACCCTAGACACATCGCACTTTAAGCCCTGCCGTAATCGATACAAGCGTCCCATGCCGCTGATAACCGTCTGTGAACGTCATGGATGACGTAAATACAACGTAAAATACTGCCGCCCCTCGTCCATAAAACGTCACTGAGCAGGCTGTACCATGCCGTCCTAAACTTTGAAAGCATAACCATAGAATGTGTTTTAACATCTAACCATACACCTGTATGATGTGTTTTCAAGAACAGTTAATATTACTGACAGTGACTTACAAAACTTAGAATTAATCTGCAACATGGGTAATACTCCGAAAAGAGGGGAGTTTATGGTCAGGGGTTGGCGGGCCTTGCCGGGTATCGATGCAACTGGCGGTCGGTGACGTCACGGACCCTGTTCATGGTATTCACGAACACACAAACGTGTTCACACCTTACCGTCACGGAGAATTGTTATGGCTTCTTGGGAGATAATGTATGTGGACTAGTTTACCTTTCATTGTTTCATTTGAACTCGCAGATAGGGCGCACAAATGTCCCTTGGGGGAGAAAAAGTCTTTTTTTTTTACAAGTGATTTTAATTTCAATCGCCTGTCCTTTAATTTTAATCAGACAAACAGTATGAACAATGTAGTACTTACGTGAAAAATATCGTATTGCCATATTTCACAAAGAATAATAGAGTCTATCGTGTTTTCTTTCTCATTCTTACGTTTTCTTTATTTTACTGAAAATTTAAAACACAAGATTCAGGCTTTCCTCTCCCAGCACGTATCGCGGAGGACCGGCTTTCAGCGACGGCCTCTTATCAGTGAGTCGTTTTTTGTAAAAGAAAATGCACCCGAGTTTAAAGATAGCATTGATATGACGTCTAATTAGTGCAGGGGGGTTAATAAGCGCAAAAATTAACGGGTATTTTTTAATGATAATAATAATAATGAAAAACGGTTAAATTCGGGTAATGATAATCAAGATGGTCTTTAAAATATTATTTATTGTAAATAAAATAAACCGAATGTAGTCGATAGTGTAATTAGCTATACAATTATCGCTAATACATATGACCATAATAAACTATGATTATACACGCCAGTAATAATTATAAAAGAATGTGAGAAAAATCGATAAATAATATAAAAATGTTAATGATCGCGTATGTAAAATTTAATATACGGGTTACGGAGAAAATATAATCAATGTAAAAAGGCTTAATACAAAAAATTTATAGTACATTAAAACCGCTAATTATGTGGTATGTGCGTATTCTGGACATACATGAACATCTCATGCAAAAAACTTTCAAAAAAATTAAAAAATACAACAGACTTTAAATATACGTGTGTGTGTGTGTGTGGGGGGTGTGTGTGTGTTGTGTGTGTGTTGTGTGTGTGTGTGTTTTGGGGGCGTTTTTTGTGTGTGTGTGTGGTGTTTTGTGTGTTTTGTGTGTGTGTGTGTGTGGGGTTTTGTGTGTGTGTGGTGTTTTGTGTGTGGCGGGGGTGTGTGTTTGTGTGTTTGTGGGGTTGGGGAAAGAGAAAGGGAAGAGGGGAGAGAGAGAGGAGAGGGAAAGATGCTTTGATATTTACTTGGGAGCTTTGCATACCCCTGTGCCACTTTAAAAAGGACACATACGAAAGTCACTTTTTAACCACCCACTCTTACTCGCACCACACACACACACACACACACCCACACACACACACACACACACACACACACACCACACACACACAAACACAATCTTTTATTAAAATTATATATATATAAAAGATATATATATATATGTATAATTTTAATGTTATATTTTATTTACACACACACACAAACCCCTTACACTTGCGCATACGCACGCACATGCACACACTCACGCACATGACACAAAACACCCAATGCCACACACACACACACACCACCACCCACACACCACACCCCACACACCACACCACACACACACAACAAACACACACACAGCAAAACACACACACCCCCACACCACTTTCCACACACACACATTCACACACACACTTTGCACACACACCCTTGCACACACACCCCTGCCACCACACACAAACACACAAACACCACACCCCACCCCCACACACCACACACCCACACACACACAACACAAAAACCCCACACCACCCCCACATACACACCCCACGCAACGAAATATTATGTGTATATATATATATAATTTTAATATATGTATATTATAAATATATATTAATAATATATATTATATTATATTGTATATATTATTTTATATTATAAAATTATATATATATTATATATGAATGTAGTAGGTATGTATGTATTTATATATATCCGCACCAACATGCATATAATATTATATATATAATAATATATATATTATTTTTATATATATTTTATATAATAAAATATTTTTTATATGTAATATAGGATATATATATATATAAAAATAAAATTATATATATATATATATATTATGATAAAAAAAATATTTACTTTATTATATATATATAAAACACACGCCCCCCGCGCTCACACAAACACACTATATTCATATTTTAATATACATTTTTTATTTACTTTTTTGTTTGTTTTTTTAAAACTATATTTCTATAATTTTATATAAATTATATATATAATATATAAAATTTAAAATTTAATTTTTTAAAATATATATGTGTGTACCCTTATTATATTATATATATATATATATATATTATTAATAATATATATTTTTTATATATTTTATATATTTTAATTATTTATATATTATATTTATATATTTCTTTTTTTATATATTTGTGTGTGTGTGTGGTGTTTTTTTTTATTTTTTTTATTTTTTTTTGTGGTGTGTGTGTGTTTGGTGTGTGTGTGTGTGTTTTGTGTGTTTTGTGTGTGGTGTGTGTGTGTGTTTGTGTATTATATTTTATCACACACCCACCCCCCCCCCCACACACCCACACACACCCCCCCAAACCCACCCCCCCCCCCCCCCCCCCCCCCATTTTTTTATATATATTTTTATATATTTTTTATTTAAAATTTAAAATTTATTATATATTTTGTATAGTTGATTTATTTTCATTTTAATTTATATTTTATATTATATTATTATTATATAATTATTAAAATTCCATATATATTTTTCCTTTATCTATATATATGAATATAAATTTTTGTGTGTGTGGGGGGGGTGAATATAAATAGATATATATATATATTATATATATATATATATATATATTTTTATAAAATTATTTACAATATATTGAAATTCTTTTATGTATGTATTTTATGTGTATATGAAATACTTTAATATAACATATGTTTTGGTGTGTTTGTTTGCATGTATGTAAATATTTTTAAAAAAAAATTTTTTTTTATAAAGAGGTTGTATATATACTGTGTGTGGGTTTGTGTGGGGTATATATACAAACACACGCACACATACAACACACCACACACACACACAACACACCACCCCACACACCACACACACACACACACCACACACACCCACCCACCCACACACAAAACACATACACACAAACCAAACACCCACCCCAACACACTTACCCCACCACACACAACACACAACCAAACACAAAAACACACCCCACAACACACACACAAAACACACACACCAAACCGCCCCCACACCCCACGAAAGGCTCCCCCGATTGACGGCTGTACCCGGGGGGGGGGGGGGGGGGGGAGCCAGAGGTGTGCCCTTCTAACGAGAATACTGACTAACGATGGGATTCGCAAAAATCATTGATAATTACTGCGGTTTTTTTCTGGCCATTTATTTGGGGTTTTTTTTTTTTTTCTCCCCCCCCTTTTCTCCTCCCTCCCCCCTCCCCCCCTCCCCCCTTCTTTCTCCCCCCCTCCCCCCCTCCCTCCTTCCTTCTTTTCCCTCCCTCCCAAACCCCCTCCTTTCCCACCTTTCTTTCGCCTCTTTTCCCCTTTCCTCCCCTTCCCCTACCCCCTCCTCCTCCCTTCCCCCCCCCCTTCCCCCTCCCCCCTCCCCCTCCTCCTCCTCCTCCTCCTCATCATCATCACACATCATCTTTCATCATCATCCTCATAATCATCATCACATCATCATTCATCATAATCACATCATCATCACCTCTTCCCTTCTTCCTATCCTCATCCCACCCCTCCCTCCCCCCCTCCCCCCTCCTTCCCCCCCCCTTTCCCTTTCCCCCTTTCCTCCCCTTTCCCCTCCTCCTCCTCCCCTTTCCCTCACTCCCATTCCCTTTCATTCCCCCCTCCATGCATTCCCAATGGGCAGAGGGGACAAGCGAAAAGCGATTGTGATGGCAACTTAGGGTGCAAGTGTGAGGGAGGGGGCCTGCCCCCGTTGACCAAACCCCCCTTAACCCACTTCACGGGTTTAGTTAGGAAACGGTAGAGGCCCAGGGGGGGGGTTTAGGTAGCCTCTCATCTTTCTCCTCTTTTTTTGCTTTCCTGTTTCCCCTTTGTCATTTTTTTTTTTATTCTTACTATCATTATCCTCGTCCTCCCCCTTCTTCTTTGTTTCTTTCCCTTTTTGTTCTCCTTCCTTTTCTTTTCTTTCAGCTCCTTTCCCCCACCTCCCCCCTTCCTGTTTCCTTTTCCTTTCCCCTCCTCCCACCTCCTCCTTCTCTGTCCCTTTTCCTTCCCCTCCTCCACGCCCCCCCTTTTCCCTTCTCCCCTTCCCCTCCCCTTCCTCCCCGTCCCCCCCTTCCCCCTTTCCCCCTTCCCCCCCCCCCTTTTCCCTTTAGTTCCTCCCCCGGGCCCCCCCTACATGCACTTGGGATTGGGGGCCTGGCCCCCCTCCGCGGGTCTTGTGTGCCCTTTCCCCGGCATGCCCCGGGAGGATTCTGAGGAGTTGCTTTTGGTTAAAATGTCCCTTTTCGTTTTGTGGTGAAATTTTTACGGCGTAGCAAAGGGTTTTTTTTTATCTTGGGTTTTGGGCAAATTTTGTCATCCCAAAAACCCCCCTTTTCCCTTAGGGGATGACTATAAAAATCCAAAAACTCACCCTTAAATTTTATGATCATGATTTTTCGCTAAATCTTTATCAAATTATCACAATCATCATTATCCTAAACATCGTTATAACTTAAAGGCTCTTTATTGGTATTTTTATTATGTAATAAAAATTATCGATTTTACTAAAAATCCCCCTATTGAGCTGCTTTTGTGTGTCTCCCCTCATCAAAGCCTTTCAACATGTTTACCTACTTTTCTATTTTTTCCTTTAAAAAAAAGCCAGCCCCTCTGTCCACAATCAACATAAGGGAAGAGTTTTTTTTAAAACCCTAAACCCAAATTTTTATATAAAAAACGAAAAAATTTGGGGGGAGAAAGGGAAAGTCCCCCATCGGGGACAGTTTTTAAAAGCCCAAAAAATGGGGGCGATTGGCATCCCGGGGCGCGAGTTAGTTTTTTTCGAGCGACGGCCCCTTTCGTCTCACTTTTGGGAAACTTTCATTAGCCCCTACAAAAATTTTCTTCCCAAATTTTTTAGCTCTATTTCCTTTGGCTGTTTACCCTTTTCCCCCCCCTTAATTGGGGGGTGGGGGAAAATGCCGCCCTTTCCCTGGCTGCTTTCACATTGTGGGAATTTTTTGCTCTGTTTTTTTTCTTTCGGAAGGAAGGGGAAAAAGGGGGTTTGGGGGGGTCATTGCTCTCTTTCTCTTTTCTCTCTCTTCTCTCTCTCTCTCTTCTCTCTCCTCTCTCTCCCCTCTCTCTCTCTCCTTCTTTTCTCTCTCTCTCTCAGATGGGGAATTTTCTGATCAAGACAAAAGGGGAAAAGGGCCCGTCTGAAAACCCTGATACGGCGATATTTTTGATTTTACCTTTTTACTTTACCAACCCATTTGGGTGTTTTAGCCCGGGCTGCAGTTCTCGATTTTTGCCCCGGCCTCATCGGGAAGCGGCGGCGGCCCCCCCCCCTTTTGGGGGGCCCGGGATCCCTGTTTTTGATATTTATTAGCGTATTTATTTGTCCGGGCCCGAAAGGGGTCTTGTCTCGAAAAAAGCTCTTGAGAAAAGTCGTAATGGGAAAACGGGTTTTGTCGTCTCTCTGGACCCCAAGGCGGGGTCGCGTAGTTATGGTTTTTGACTTGGTGGGGCGATTTGTTACGTGGGTTAGGTTTGATTGGGGGCACGTGACGTTCGAATTGGATCATTTGGGTTTTAAACAGATTTGATTTTGTTAATTTTCCTTACGAGTGGAATCGGGTTTGACGAACCCGCCAAAGACCGACACAAACCATAAAAACCAGAACACGACCACACACTCGCCCAAATACCAAACAGGTGTTTCCCCCCTTCCCCCCACGGGGTTTTCCAAGCCACCCTTAAAATTTTTTCCCTCCAAAACCCCTTGGAAGAATTACCCGTTTAAAAATTTTCTCCCCCGCCTCTTTTAAAAAACCGACGTCCGCCTCAAACCATAGGAAATTTTTTGGGCAATTTGGCCTAAATTAGGAACTGAAGAGAAAGGGAAAACGAGCTGATTCAAAGGGCGAGGAAAAAAAAACACGGCTGGAAATTTACGGCTACCACCACGTTTTTGAATCTCGCTGGAAGGGTACCAACTCGGGAACCTATTTTCGCTGGTATTGTTAAGAGCTGATTTTTTCCTCGCACAGGTCCTCCTGCGAAGACCGGGGACTTGGGGAAAAAATTAGGGAAAGGGTTGGAAAGATGGTTCACAGAGCATGCTTATTGTGTGGGGACCGAGAACTTCCTGTGATAAAATTTTTGAGAATGTTATCGTTAAATGGGCATTTTTTTTTGGGAAAGACGGGGCCGGGGTTGCATCTGTTGTGTTTTTTTCCTTTTTTCTTTTTTTTAAGCAGTTTTTTCTGTTTCTGTTTGTTGATTGAGTAAAATTAGGGTTTTAAAAGGTTTTTTTTTGTTTTTTTGGGATTATCAATGTTTTTTCCTTTTATCATGAAAGACACATTGTTATCTTTTTTTTCATTGTATCACTTATTATAAATTATTTTATTATTTCATTTATTTTAATTATTTTATTTCTTTTATTATTATTATTATTTTTATTTTTTTATTATTATTACTATTTTTATTATTATTATTATTGTTGTTGTTGTTGTTGTTTTTGTTGTTTTTTATTTTGCAATGTTATCACATCATTATTTAAAGTATCGTTCTAGGTTATTATTTTAAATATGATTTTATGAATTTTTCTATTTCCCCCTCAAATTTTTTCTCGCTACAGACAGGACAAATTAACGTTATGAAGTATTTTATTGTTTTCCAGACCCCGTTCATTTCTCTCTCTTTGTATTTTTTTTATCTTTGTACGTACACATATTTATTATCCGTGTCTGTTTTTTGTTTTCTAATGTCTACATAAATACTTTCATAGCTTGTGGGCGCGTGTTTTTGGGGTTTTTGTTGTGTAAGGTTTGTGTCTTTGGTATTGGGGGGGGGAGTGGGTTTTGTCTGGGGTGTGTTATATCTGGTTTTTTGAGTGGTTGACTGGCATCTTTAAAAAAATAGGGGTTTTTGCGTAAAACGGGGAGAAAATGTTAGGCTTAGTTTTCATTTTCTTATGCCTTGCTCCTTTAATAACGTTTAGTATCAATTATATGAAAAAAAAAAAAACTTCAGCTGAAAGATAATAGTTTAACTCAATTAAAAAAGCATTTTGGTACCCCAAGTGCTTTTTATATTTTTTTCCATGTTTATATATATTATATATATATTAAAATATAAATATATATAATTTATATATAAAATATATAAATAAAAAATATATTTAAAAAGCAATTTTTAATAAAGTTTTTTTAATTATTTAAAATATTAACACACTAAAATTTTTTTTTATTTATATAATTATATAAAATTATTAAAAAAAACTAAAAAATAAGAAAAGCCTAAACTTTTTTCCCGGTTAGCAATAAAACCAGGCCCCAGTT
>NW_023644204.1:0-8782 GCF_015228065.2 Penaeus monodon | reverse complement strand
AAAAATTTCCCACCCTTCCCCTTTTTAGGAGCAACCCACTGCAATTTGTCAAGAGGTGAAGTATTGGGTCTAATTTTGACTCAAGGCTTACAGGGGTGCCTCACATCAAACAGTTAAAAGTGAAGGCTACAAAAGCGCTTAGTATTTTGCAGGTTCTTTCACATCTATTTTGGGGCGCAGACCGCACAACGCTTCTACGGCTTTACCGAGCGCTTGTTCGTAGTAAGCTTGATTATGAATGTGAGGTGTATTCTTCTGCAACTCCCACTGTTCTCCGGATGTTGGATTCGGTTCATAATGAAGCTCTCAGAATCTGTACTAGGGATTTCAGGTCTTCACCTGTGGAATCCCTGTATGCTGAGAGTAGAGAACCACCTCTTTCATTACACCGGGACTAAGGGGGGAATTCCCCAATTCCCCCCTTAGACTAATCAAGTTGAGCCTGATTTGGTCGGAATTGGGAAAGGGGAGAGATCCGAAGCAGAAGTCAGAGAGAAATTTCTTCAGCAAGTAAGTACCAAGGATAAGATGCAATATATACAGATGGTTCGAAATCTGAAAATGTTGTGGGCTTTGCAGCAGTGAGCAGAAGGAAGACTGCATCTGGCAGTCTTTCTCTACCAGCCTCGATCTTTACTGCAGAGTTACATACCATCCTTGCAGCAGTTAAGATGACTAGAGATCTTACGAACCATTTCTTAAAATGAAAATAAACTTCCGTAGACAGAAAAAAGTGACAAAAAAGCAAGATAAAAAATAAGAGATAATTTTAAATTATATAAGTAACCATGAAACCCACAGAAGAAGAGAGAAATAATCTGCAAATAAATGAATCGCAGACGAGAGGACGGAGTCAAAGGGCAAACTCAAACAGAAGTGACTTATAGGAACCAACGTAAAATGGAAAAATAAAACAGAAATAAGTGAACGTATGTACATAGAGATATGTAGAGAGAACGACTGCTGCAAGCGTTGACCGGGCTGTGAGATGTCAGGGCGCGCGAGAGTACGGGAAGCTGACGGTGAGATGAGGAAGAAATGGCAGGCCGTAGGAGGCCAGCTTGCATGATGATAATAGTAATAAGAATAATAATGATGAAAATAATAATGATAATAGTAATGATAATAATGAAAATAATAAAGATGATAAAAATAATGATGATGATAGTAATGGTAATAATAATAACAATAAAATAATAGTGACAACAATAATAATCAATATGGATAATGATAAAGATAACAGTACTAAGAATAATATTGAGGATAATGATTAAGATAAAATTTATGATGATGATGAAAATGAGGATAATCATCATCATCATCATTATAATAATGATAATACCAGATGGAAAGGGAACAAATTGAGAAATATTGACATTGGGACAATTTAGATAAGGTTTGGAAGGAAGATCTTGTATGTGTGAGAAGGAAAAACGATAGGATTATGAGTGTAAAGTTAAGCACTATGGGGTGGCTTTGAATGTGGGTGTGTGCATATGCAGCAAAAGTTGGAAACAGAGAGTGGGAAAGGAGTTTCTGCGTCAATTAGATAGGAGCAATACCGCAAGAGGCTCTATAATTGGTGAGGATTTTAAATGGACATGTTGGGAATGAACGGACGTTGGCTGGGGGATAGGTGAGATGAACGCAGAAGGAATAAACATTGATGATTTTGCATTAGCAAACAAATAATCAGTATATCACCTATAAAAGTGGAGAAAAAGAGAGTCAATTAGACTTCCTATTGAGCAGAAGGAATCATCTGAAAGAGAGAAAAAAAGTAAAATGATAAAAAAATCGCATTCTGCTTGTAGCAGACTGCGAATTCTAATGTGCCAAGGGAGGAAAACAGCAAGGTGTCCAGAAAATAAAATGGTGGAGATTAAAAGATGCATCTTGAAGGATCAGTTAATGCAAAGGTAATGAGTGAATTAACGTCTAAAAAGATGTAAATGAATGGTGGGAGGAAATTAATAAGGTAATCAGAAAACCAGGGAAGAATTACTTGGTGTAGCCGCCGCTGGTATATCACATTCATATTATGGTGTATCATATATTCTGTATATCACTTATTCTGTAACACTGCAATCGGAGAGGCTGTATTGTATAAAATTCATCTTCTGTGTCACAACCTCCTCGAGGAGGCCTAGTCGGCTGTGACCGCCGGGTCAACACATGGTCCGTATCAGCCATAAGAGCTGACCTGTCAGAACTTGTTTGTGTGAGGGGTCGTCCCCTAGGAAGTGATGGTGGCTCTTCATGTGATCGATGCTGGAAGATAGTGGGGTCGTGACCCAACTAATGTATAACATATGAAGTAGAATGTTACTTGACGTCGTAGCATATGTATGTTTAAAGGGTGAGGGCAGTTCGAGGAGAACCTCCGTGCCGTCAAGACGCCCATAGCATACTGGAATCAGCTGATATTCTGACTGTTCCCGCAATGCGTATGTATCCAGTATTGTAGGAAGTTCTTTATCTTATAATCTAATATATATTGTTATTAGTGGTTTTATGTATTGTATGCACGCATTCCTATAATCGATGTATTAATTAACAGGTTTGACCGCTACTGAATAAACCTTATGCGAGTGCTACACAGTGGTATCAGTCACCCCACACCCATTGACAAATCATAGGCGTTCTTCGGCGGCCACAGTCAAACGCAAATTACCAAGACGACCTAACACGGAGTCGGCGGTGAAGTACATCCCTGTCAGCGACGGAAGGCAAAAGGGCAGCGCGTGGCGGCTGCTAGCACGGGACGAGGACATCCTGAAAAACCACCAGTCAACAAAACTCTACGGGAACTACACGCACGGTTTACGAAAAATGTAAAACAGACGTAGTGTCCGTGCCCCACTGTTGGTGTTCTTGCGTGCGTAACGCTTCACTCTACAAAGGGAAAATTGTGATATCGTGTGATGTGTTTGAATCAGTGTGCGGTGGTCAGTACAGTAAAAATCCATAGTGTTGTGTTCATTAAGGAGTTAAAAAGCCCACAGTGTTGTGTTTATTAAGGAGTTAAAAAGCCCACAGTGTTGTGTTTATTAAGGAGTTAAAAAGCCCACAGTGTTGTGTTTATTAAGGAGTTAAAAAGCCCACAGTGTTGTGTTTATTAAGGAGTTAAAAAGCCCACGGTGTTGTGTTTATTAAGAAGTTGAAAACCCACAGTGTTGTGTTTATTAAGGAGCTAAAAACCCGGTGTTGTGTATATTAAGGAGTTGAAAACCCACAGTGTTGTGTTTATTAAGGAGTGAAAAACGCGGTGCTGCATTCTTGCAGAGTCAAATACCCACGGTGCTGCATTCTTGCAGAGTCAAATACCCACGGTGCTGCATTCTTGCAGAGTCAAATACCCATGGTGCTGCATTCTTGCAGAGTCAAATACCCACGGTGCTGCATTCTTGCAGAGTCAAATACCCACGGTGCTGCATTCTTGCAGAGTCAAATACCCACGGTGCTGCATTCTTGCAGAGTCAAAAACCCACGGTGCTGCATTCTTGCAGAGTCAAATACCCACGGTGCTGCATTCGTGCAGTCAAATACCCACGTGCTGCATCCCTGCACAGTCAAAAACCCACTGTGCTGCATCCCTGCAGAGTCAAAAACCCACGGTGCTGCATCCCTGCAGAGTCAAAAACCCACGGTGCTGCATCCCTGCAAAGTCAAAAACCCACAGTGCTGCATCCCTGCAGAGTCAAATACCCACAGTGCTGCAACCCTGCAGAGTCAAAAACCCACGGTGCTGCATCCCTGCAGAGTCAAAAACCCACGGTGCTGCATTCTTGCAGAGTCAAATACCCACGGTGCTGCATTCCTGCAGAGTGAAAAACCCATGGTGCTGCATTCTTGCAGAGTTAAAAAACACACGGTGACTCATTGACTAAAAACAAGAAACCCACACTGTGTTGATCAGATGTCAGGTGATGCGTTTCCCGCAGGAAATAGTCGGTGGACGTAAGAAAGGATGGAGGTGGAAATAGACACTGCTAGAGACGATGTGGTGTGGACAAAGATATAAAAGAGTCTGAAAATCGCGAACCTGATGGTGGAAGAACAGGTGAAGAAACACCTCTCTCACCTCTTGGTCCTGGAATGTCAAAAGGGGAAGGAAGTCCCCAGGTTTGCTCCATCATCAATTCTGGAGAAGGGACTCCTCTTATTCCAGTGAGTGAACATAGAGGGAAGGAAAGTTCCCGAGCCTACCCCATCGACAGCTCTGGCCAGCGTGACCCTCACTCGGAAAGTCGCATGGCAGACCCTGTCATCCTATGGAGTGATGTTATAGAAGAATTAAACGGACTCCGGAGAAACCTTGCAAGGAAGGAAAGCCATAAGGACGACAATGACAATAAAAAACGGAAATCAAGGCAACGAAAATGCACTACATCAGAATCCACAAGTGATGAGGACAGCTGCTCAGACACTGAATCAGAATCATCAAGCATCGACGAAAAACAGTGGAGATCTAAACGACTTCGAAAACACAGCACTACTGAAACTTCAAGTGATGATGGTGCCATGATAGCACACCGGCCCAAACGAAAAATTCGCAAATCCCAGAAGAACCGCTCCCGCTCAAAACCATCCGATCAAGGTGCTGACAAAAAAAACATTTGTGGAGGTAATACAAATGTTGCAAGTAAAACTTCCCAAGCTAAATGGTAGTAGTCCTGAGGAGTATTGGGCCTACCGGAGTCGGTTTGAGCAAGAAGTACTTCGCACCTCTATGCCCCCACAGTAAAACTGAACCGCTTATTTGACCTTTGCGATACAAGGTGAAAAGGTACATTACCCACTGTATGGGACTGCCAAAGAAGGAGGGCTTAACGACAGCACAGGTGGAAGCTGTAAGGAGCGAGGTGCCCCCCCCCCCATTGTTTAAGTGATAGTAACAGCTGCTGATGACATGTGCCTTGCTGGACTCCGGTAGTTCCTGCTCTTTCTGTTTCCATCAAGGTAGTAGAAATGCTTCGCCAGAGGAGAGAAGAGAGACAACGGTGATTACTACACTGACACAAGGAAACTTACTATGACACCAAACAGGTTGACTCATGGTCACGGGACTGTACACAGGAAAGAATACCACTATGCGACTCCGTCAGGTGATCGTCCTCGATTCCTTCCCTGAAGGTCTGATCAAAGCTAGAGTGAGCCAATTGAACACCACTCGCTGGCCACACCTACGAGACCTGGTTTCTACTCAGGCAAATCCACCAGACTGGAGCGTCGAGTTACTGATCGGGCAGGACGCTCCCTCAGCACTTATGCCTCTGGAGGTCAGAAGGGGGAGAGGAGGTGAACCCTTTGCTGTAAGGACAAAATTAGGATGGGCGGTTAACGGTCACTAGGAGCAACAAATTTTAGGACCTACATAAGTGAAGTGCCCTGTACCGCAGCACGAGCACCATGTGCCTTGGAGAGGAGCACACAGATGAAAAGGGAAGATCAGTGGAGGATTATCAAGTCCTACATTTGTGGGACAAAGAGGGAACCATGATTGATGGACATCATGAATTCCCAATTCACTTTAAGGAAATTGAGCCCCAGCTTCCAGACAATTGGATAATGGTGAAAAGACGACTTGCTGGCCTGAAAACACGTCTTCAAAGGGATGAAATCCTGAAGGCTAAATATGTAGCAGAAATGGAGAAGTTACTTCAAGAAGGACATTCTGAGCAGGCAAAGGGAGTAGGACCGCCAGGGAAGACATGGTACCTACCACACCACCCGGTATTCAATCCTAACAAACTTGAGAAAACACACAGTGTCCGACTGTGCTGCTTCCTTTGAAGGCACCACCCTAAATAAGCAGGTCATGCAAGGCCAGACTTGATGAATGACCTGCTAGGCATACTGCTCCGGTTTAGAGAAAGAAGATTGCAGTAGCTGCTGATATCAAGGCTATGTTTCACCAGGTAAAGGTCACCCCAAGGGATCATGTGTTTCTAAGGTTCTTGTGGTGGCCAAAAGGGGGATTTCTCTGCGAGGCCAAAAGTATATCGCATGACTGTGCACTTATTTGGAGGTGTTTGGAGCCCCGCATGTGTATCATTTGCTCTTCTTAGGACACTATCTAAGACCAAATTAGCAGATGTAAAAGAGAACTTCTATGTAGATGGCCTCTTGATATCTGTCGAGAATGAAGCAATGGCCATTCACCAGGCAAAGCAGTTGAAGGACGAACAGCCGCCCTCTTACTGCGATCCCGGGCGATGTCACAGAACCAGAAGCTTTAACCCCTAACCATGCCCTGAGGATGAATGTAGATGGTATCCAGATGCAGACAAATGACAATGCTTCACTTGACAACACATATGGGCGAGCCTGGATCCATGCACAAGTCCTAGTAGATAGGTTCTGGAGATGATGGAAAGCTGAATACCTGAACACATTGAGGATGAGACAGAAACAGTTGAAGCCATCCAGAAATCTTCAGGAAGGAGACCTTGTCCTCATTGTCGAACAACATACTCCCAGGAATCCGTGGAGGCTAGGGAGGGTGACAGAGGCTATAGCCGGTGAAGATGGACTCGAGAGAAAGACCAAAGTCCGGACTAGTTCTGGAATCCTCATCAGACCCATAGTGAAGTTATGCCTCTTAGAAGTATCATTATCCTAACCCGGGATTATTTGGTTGCTCCACAGTGGAGCAAAGGGGGGAGTGTAGCCGCCGCTGGTATATCACATACTTCATATTATGGTGTATCATATATTCTGTATATCACTTATTCTGTAACACTGCAATCGGAGAGGCTGTATTGTATAAAATTCATCTCTGTGTCACAACCTCCTCGAGGAGGCCTAGTCGGCTGTGACCGCCGGGTCAACACATGGTCCGTATCAGCCATAAGAGCTGACCTGTCAGAACTTTGTTTGTGTGAGGGGTCGTCCCCTAGGAAGTGATGGTGGCTCTTCATGTGATCGATGCTGGAAGATAGTGGGGTCGTGACCCAACTAATGTATAACATATGAAGTAGAATGTTACTTGACGTCGTAGCATATGTATGTTTAAAGGGTGAGGGAGTTCGAGGAGAACCTCCGTGCCGTCAAGACGCCCATAGCATACTGGAATCAGCTGATATTCTGACTGTTCCCGCAATGCGTATGTATCCAGTATTGTAGGAAGTTCTTTATCTTATAATCTAATATATATTGTTATTAGTGGTTTTATGTATTGTATGCACGCATTCTATAATCGATGTATTAATTAACAGGTTTGACCGCTACTGAATAACCTTATGCGAGTGCTACACAGTGGTATCAGTCACCCCACACCCCATTGACAAATCATAGGCGTTCTTCGACGGCCACACTTGGTAAAGCATCTGGTAAAGGACCCACCAAAGGAAAAGAAACATGGTGGTGGAATGATGAAGTGCAGGAAAAGACAAAGAATAAGAAAGAAGCAAAGAAAGGGCTGAGAAAATGACAATGCAAGCTAATAAAGAGGCAAAGAGAGCAGTGACACAGGCAAAAGCACTAGTGGTAAATGAAATTTACGAAGACTGGAAACAATGAGAAGAGAGTAGATCTATTGGCAAACAGGCGGAATAGAGCTACAAAGGACCTTACATCAAATATATAGAACATGAGAGAGAGGCCTGAGTGGATATAAAGATATTAAAAACACGTAGAAAAATATTTTGAGAGGCTAATGAACGAAGAAAATGAAAAGAGAGTTTTCGGGCAGTAATACCAGCCGAGCGTGAAACACCAGAGCTAAACAGACATTATAGTAAAGAGGCGTTATGGAAGATGAAATAACGCCAGAAGTGTGGATAAGTCTGGGCGAGGGGGGTGAATGTAGAGTGGGAATTAATGTTAACAATCAAGAAAAAATGCTAGATGCGTGGAGGGAGAGTGTGAGTGTACCAATATACAAAGACAAAGGTATAAAATATATAATCTTTCCTTAAAGGCAAATGATGGAGAAAACAGAGAGTTTACATTTAATATTTATAGATTTAGAAAAAAATATACTAGTGCCGAGAGAAGAAGTGTGAAGATGTATGAGAGAAAAGTATCAGAAAAGTATGTACGACTAGTAAAAGATATGTATGAGGAAGCATGAACACAGATTGGGACAAGAGTTCAGTGCTCGTTGTTAAAGCTGGGCTTCATCAAGGTTCGGTTTTGAGTCCATATACATTTAGTTTGATATTGTATGTACTCAAGCTGGAAATAGTACATCCAGCTCCGTGGGATGTGCTATTTGCAAACGATATAGTCCTGAAGACATCACCAGGGAAGAGTTGAACAGAATCTGAAGAAATGGAGGAATAGAGGGCTTAAGATAGTCGAAAGAAGATGGAGTATATCATTCTAGATGCGGAGGATGCATATGAGTAAGTCCGGGTGCTGGGCGAAAATTTGAAAAGGACTAATAGCTTCAGATACTTGGGCTACCACATGTCATGAGCTGGGGCACTGGAACAAGATAGAAGTCATAGGATACAATCAAGATGGAGAAACTGGAAGGAGTGTCAGGATTTTTGTGTGATAAGAAAATTAGTGGGAGAGTGAAGGGAAAATAATGGAGGACGGTGGTGAGATCAGCAATGATGTATGGGGCAGAAACGTGGCCATTAAAAAGGACCATCTCAGCATACACAGAAATACGTATGTTATGATGTGTGGAGTTACGAAGGTTGGCAGGAATAGTAATGATAGACTTCGTGGAAAACTAAAGTACTGGAAATATCAGTGAAATACAGAAGAGAAGGTCAAAATAACGATGTGATGAGGGGCGAGGCAGATATCTGGGGAAAAATGTGCT
>NW_023644203.1:2500-8782 GCF_015228065.2 Penaeus monodon | reverse complement strand
TTTTTTTTTTTTAAAAAAAAAATTTTCTTTTTTTAATTTATTTTTAAAGCCCAAAATTTTTTTTTTTTTTTTTTTTAAAAAAAAAAAAAAAAAAAAAAATTTTTTGAAAAATATTTAATTTTTTTTTTTTCCCAATTTTTTGGGGAAAATTTATTTTTCAAAAAAAGGGAAAAAAAAAAAAAAAAATTTTTTTTTTTTTTTTTTTTTTTTTTTTTTTTTTTCCCGGAAATTTTGGAAATGAAAAAAAAAAAAGGGTTTTTTCTTAGTGAGAAGCTTGAGGCGCTGTGATGAATAAATTTAGTTATGAAATTGTATTTTTACACTTGCTTTTATCATTTTTTTATTTTCATTTATTATCGTTCCTACTACCAGTAATTACTACGACGAATACTTCTGCGTCTGATACTACTATTCTGCTCTTTTTAATACCGTCGCCACTCCTACACTAAAGTAAACTCTGTTCCTGCGCTTCTGTAATAAAAATAATGTAAAGTTTTAATCTACTTATACTCAAAAGTAAAACAGCTAATTAGGTTAGGTGGAAGAACTTCCGAGAAGGGAAGGGTGACTTTTTAAAATTATTTGGCAAAAGGGAAAGGGAAACCCCACTGCTGAAAATTTCCCAAAAAAAAAATCATGTTGAATGTCCGCCGAATATTTGAACTGCTTAAGTTGTCAACAGACAGAACAGGAGGGAAAAAACCATGACGCCAACCCCCTGAAAGGACGGGGCATTTGAAGAAGAAGAAGACTACTATCCTACTGTTCCCCTATTATATTTTGCTGCTGCTACTGATACTACTATTACCTTTTGTATTACTATGCTTCTCCCGCTACTACTGTCCCCTATCACCACTTCTATTCTTACCACTACTACTACTACTTTTACTGGTGCTACTTTTACACATTATTGATAAAAACTACTACTATTTTTACTGCTAATATACTACTCTATTAAAACTCTGCTGCTACTTTTTCTTTACACGTACGACGCTAAAACCATACTACTAATATTTCGGGTTTCTATACGTTACCCTTCTTATTATTTTCCCTTATTTTATCGGGGTGCCTGTCTTGAAACTTTAGCGATCATAAATTTACAATTCATGATTATGGGAAAATACATGGTGGGGCCCCTTCTCTTCCACGGTTTTCGTTCTCCAGTACCCTTGCCTCAATAAAACCTGCAAGGATGATATCTTTTTTTTTAACCCTTCTTATTATTAATAAAGCCATAAAAGGGAGCAGGTCATGCCCGGGCACGAAAAGACTTGCATTTATCCCAATGTTGCCTTTTTATTTTGGGCCGGGTATTGTGTACAAACTAAAAACTGACCTTCTTTTTTCTCATATTTTGTCTTCTAATCTTGTTATTCGGGGGAAAAAGAGAGAGTAAATTACTAATCGCTTTAATTTCCTTCTCTTTTTTTGGGGATCGGAAATTACTAAAAAGATTTTTGCCTTTGCGATCACGTTGAAACATTAATATTATTAATTTTTTGATTTTACAAGCCTTCGGGGGTCTACGCTTGGTTTACTCTGTTAATTAGAAACGAAGGGGTAAATTTAATTGTAATTTGTTTTTTTTTCATTCATCTGGTCCCGGGGGGGGAAGCGGATAAAAATAATTGTATGTTGATTAAAGTTACGGAGAGAAGGAAGAGATCTTTGTGTTTGGTGTGTTTGTGGGGTTTGGGGGGTGGGGGTTGTTCTGCACCACAAACACCAAAATGTATGTACATACGAAAACCCTTTTAATAGATTTTTTTTCTTTCTTTTTTTCCTTTTCCTTCTCTTGTTCGCAAATAAATTTTAAAACGGGATTTTTTTTTAGTCCTTCAATTTACGTTTGAATAAGTTTTGTTTAATAGTAATTCTTTTGCAGTCAACGAATCAGTTATTAACGTTGTCTGAAATGTTATTACAAAATCCAATGAAAATAATAAAATAAAAATAAGAATAATAAAAAAAATAGCAGAAATAAAAATTTTTAAATAAAAAAAAAAAATAATAATCTGATCAAAAGAAGAAAAAAAAACAGCGTAATAATAATGATGTAATAATGACTGATAACAATGATAATAATAATAATAATAATAAAAATAATAAAAATAAAAATAATAATAATAATAATAATAATAAAAATAATAAAAATAACAACAACAACACAAAAACAAAAACAACAACAGCACAACAAAAACCAACAAAAAAATAATGATAAAAATAATAATAATATAAAAATAAAATAATGAAAATTTAAAATATAAAATAAAAACAATGTTTAAAAATAATAGTAATGATAATAAAATAATAATAAAAATAATGTAAAAATAATAATGAAATGAGAATGCCATGGTCTGAAAATAATAATAACAGTGATAACATAATAACGGGCAAAAATTAGATAAAAAATAATATAATAATAAAAATAATAAATAATAATAAAAAATTTTAAATAAAAATATAATGATAAAAATAAAAATAATAAAATAATAATAACACTAATAATAGTGATAATGAGAGTAATAATTTTTACATAAAAAAAATAATAACATAAAAATAATAATAAAAATAGCAATAATAAAATAATAATAAAAATAATAATAATAAAATAAATAATATAAAAATAATATGATAGTAAAAAGATAATGCTATGTGACAATGATAATGATCATTTATCTAAACAGTACCCAAACAAACATCAAACAGAAAAAATGAAGATGTCCCCGACTTATCCATGTGGGATTAAGCTGACATGAAATCTTTGCATAAACAAAACAAAAAGGAGATAAAAGGAGTGATAATAGGGTATAGTTAGATATTGGCTTGTTAAACAACTTTCAGGGCCATGGCAAATCTTTAAGGTGATTTTTAGTTTTGAATTTAAAAAAAACATGGTCATCAACATAGTTTTTTTAACCGGGCATAAGATTTGCATATGCAATTTGCGGAGAACAGACATTACGCCCCTAAGGGACGTACACGCATACACGGGGTCTACAAAAGATGGCAAACAGACACTTAAAAAATCTTAAAAAATATGCTGTGTGTGCTGTAAGTGTGTTGTGTTTGAGTATATATGTATATTATTATGAATGTATGTATGTATGTAGTATTTATGTATGTATTTTTGTATGTATTATATATGTTTATATAAATATATAATATATATATATAAATATATATATATATTTTATAATGTAGTATATATATACATATATATAGATATATAATTTATATATATTATTTATACCAATGTATTATCATATATATGTACAATAAATATATATATATATTAAATATTATTATATATTATATATATTAATATTATAAAATTGGGGTGTGTGTGTGTGTGTGTGTGTGTGTATGATGATGTATTATACATAATTAATATATTTTTGTATGTATATATATATAATAATATTTATATATTATATATATTATATATATAATATAAAAAAGAGAGAAAGAGAGAGAGAGGAGAGAGAAGAGAGGAGGGAGGAGGAGCGACGATGAGAGAGAGGAGAGAGAGAGAGAGACAGGAGACAGAGAGAGAAGAGAGAGAGAGGGAGGAAAAAGACAGATAACTGTGATAGATAGACTGAAGATTGTGTATTTTTATATTATATATTATAATATATATATATATAATATATATATAATATATGTTTTTTATGTGTGTGTGTAGTGTGTTTGTGTGTGTGTGTGTGTGGTGTGGGTATGTTGTGTGTTTGTGTGTGTGTGTGTGTGTGTGTGGTTTTGTGTGGTGTGCTCTCGAGCTCTGTGTGTGGTGTGTGTGTGGTGTGTGTGGGGCATATATACTACATACACCAAAAAAGACAAAATTTGTATTATGTATATATATATAAATATAATTTTATTAATATATAATAATATATGTTTTATATTTGTGTGTGTGTGTGTGTGTGTGTGTTAATATAAAAAAAAAATATATATTAAAAATATTATATATAATATATATATATATAATATTTAAAATATATAATAGTCTGCCGGTGGGGCTGGGTTGATCACTGGACCCGACCCCCATGGTCCCGAGTTTAATTCCCCCGGCAATCGTCAAAAAGTTGCGCTCTGATACTCGTTCGAGCCCATCTCACGACTAAACGAATATCGCCTTTAGAAGTCAACGAGGGGTTTGTGGGGACTCGCCCCCAAAGCACAGGCGTTTAGCGCGCAGACCGCGGTTTATTAGGAGGGGATCCAAACAGGTATGGGTGGCACTGCCAGTATCCCCTTTAAATGATAAATGGAGAGGCCCATTTTTCCGGATGGAATAAAAGATAAATAAATAAATAATTATTTATATTTATATAATATATAATATATTATATATATATATATATAATTTTAATATACATATAATATATATATTAATTTTTTATATATATTATATATATATATATATATATATATTATATTAATATATTATAATTTTATATAAATAATATTGGTTTTTTTGTGTTGTGTGTGTGGTGTTATACTATGTATGTGTAATATATAATATGTATATAATTAATATTAATATATAATCTATATATATATATATATATAATATTAATATATATATATGAATATATGTACATATAATCACTTTTATTTATTGCCTTAAATTATTTTTTTCACAACACAAAATTTTATTCATTCCACCCATTGTTTCTTGTTTTGATGAGAAATGATACATGATGCATGTGCGGTTAATGCCTATTAATCTCTATTGGAATGTATTCCTGCAAATACATATGCAAAAGTTTTAAAAACAAAGCCATTTCTTTAATCCGAATCCCCAAAAAAGTTTTTAGCGGTGTTATGGCCAAAGGGGGAGTTCTGGCCATTATGCTAATATAGACGAG
This sequence comes from Penaeus monodon, assembly GCF_015228065.2. Taxonomy (NCBI): domain Eukaryota; kingdom Metazoa; phylum Arthropoda; class Malacostraca; order Decapoda; family Penaeidae; genus Penaeus; species Penaeus monodon. The sequence goes on along the minus strand of NW_023644203.1, from coordinate 3,908 downwards.
ATGGCGTTCTCTTCATCCGTGCCCTATGTTTTAAAGTATGTATTTTTTAAATTTATTGTATTGTATTGTATGTTTTTTTTTTTTGTTTTGTATTAATATCGACAGTATTTTATTGTTCTTTGTGTTCTTGTTTTTTTTACGTATGTTTTCTTTAACCCGCTTTATATTAAGTTTCATAGGGTGTTATAAAAGGGATATATTTTAGTTAATCGTGACCACGTCACGCTCTTTAGCAGTAAAATCCACTCAAGGGAAAGGAAAAATAAAGCGTAAACCATCCGTGAGGGACAATGATTTTTCTTTTTGTATTACAAAGGATAGAGAAAAAAAGAATGAAAGGAAACTAGAATGGAAAAAAGGAGAAAAAAGGGAAAAATAAATAAAAGAGGATGATCTAAAAAAGAAAAAAAAAGATACACAAAAAACAAAAAAAAAACAAATCTAAAAAATTAGAAAAAGAATAATATACTTCACACATAAATCATAGCTTTGATAGATAACGGATAGATAGATTTGGCGATTAAGCAGAGAGGAAGACAGAAAGATTAGATAGATAGACAGATTGGAAAGATTAGAAAGATGGATAGATTGGAAGGATTAGATAGAAGATGAATAGATAACTGATAGATTGGATAGAACTGATAGATAGATAGATTAAATAGAATAGATTGATAGATAGACAAATAGACTGATAGATGAATAAATAGATAAAATAAATATATAGGTAAAAAAATAGATAAAATAAATATATCTATAGAGAGTTTTAATAGAATACATAGATAGACAGACGGGTAGATACATACAGCCTACTGAAAACCCCCCATTTTTCATATATCCTCGATTCCACACACAAGAAAGAAAAATGTCTAACACTAAGCTTATCGCAGAAACTTTCAGCTTCTGTGTATTCTGTTGCAAAGGGAGGAAAAAGAGAAGAAAAAACAAAAAACCTGTTCTTTTGGGGAAAGCGTAAACTCTCAGAATTTTTCTCCAAAGTCGGGTTAAGAAAGTTGAAGTGGGAATTGATGTGATTAAATCCCCCTCCGATGCGGGGGAATGTAGCTCGATCCTCTGCAGCGAGACGGAGACACAGGGCCCGATGGGTTTCATGTTCCCTTATTTCTTTTGTGTGTGTGTTTGTGTATGTTGGTGTTTGTGTGTGTGTCTAATTATGAGAGCATACGCTTTCAGACATTTCAGAACTCAAATTGGAAAATTTCATGGGTATGTAAGAGGGATTGATGTATGTGTGTGTGTGCGCGCGGTGGTGGTGGGTGTGTGTGGTGTGTGTGTGTGTGGTGTGTGTGTGTGTGGTGTGGTGTGTGTGTGTGTGTGTGTGTGTGTGTGTGGTGGTGATATGTGTGTGTGTGTGTGTGCGTGTGTGTGCACTAGTATGTGTGTGCGTGTG
>NW_023644201.1:0-8785 GCF_015228065.2 Penaeus monodon | reverse complement strand
CTCCCTCTAAATAAACACAGGGGTTTTACCAAGTATTCTGCACGAAGCGCCTAGGTTACCATGAGGCGATTATACAAACCTAGAAAGTGAAGAGAGGGTTGCCATTCCCGGGCGAGCCGAAGCCACACGGTACACTATTGGAGAATTGGTGCACACGCAATTCTAAGAAAACCCAAAAAAAACACAGCCGTCGTGTGGTAAAGAGATTATGCGAGTGCTTACACCCGTACAGGACGCTTGCTGGAAATCCCCCGCCACGGTAAGCCCCGAGGTCAGACCAACAAATGAGACCCAAAAAAGCTGAACAGGCGGGCCCATAATGAAAGGCCGGGCGAAGCCAGAACTTCGAAATCTCAAGCAAGCAGCAAGCAAGGCTCCCCGCAGGGGTCTGCCTGTTTTTCCCCTACAGGGGTCAAAGATGGGATAGATCACGTGTTTAACAATGACAATCATTGGTGAGAAAGGTAGTTTAAAACAATGCAAACTCTTGGGGAAAGGGGGATAGACAACACAACTTGGAATGTCTGGGGGGAACAAAAACGAAGAACAGGTAAAGAAATGGACATTTTTAATGTATGTGTGTGGGGGAATATAGGCATGTGACAAACATAAGATAATAAAGTACGTAGAAATAAAAACAGAAAATAGAAAAATTGGTATACTTTTTTCAGAACATCACTTATATAAAGCGGGTTTCCCCACACATCATTGCATATGTGTGTGGTAGGGGAATATGGGCTTTGGAAATAATAAGTTTAAACAAGTCATTAGAATAAAAAACAACAAAATTAAAAAACATTGGATAGTTATTCAGTAACACAATAATAAAGGGGGTTACATATTCCCGGGTTTTCCCCAAAGATGGCCCCCACATAATGAATCATATAAATTTGTAGTTGAAACAAAAAAAAAGTACAAAAAGAAATAATGGAACAATGTTAAAAAAGAAGTGAGAAACGTAAACCGAGGGCGCGGGGGTTTTAGTATCGAGATTTGTATTTAAATGAGAGCTAACGGATGCGAGATGCGATACTCGGGTTTTCAGAATACGTGAACGGGCGGCGTAAAGGGAAATCCGTTTTAGGGGGCGTAAGAATGCGAGCGAGCGGGGCCTGAGGGAAGAGCATCCTAGGCGGGGGTTTTAATACGGATACGTACGAGTGAAAATGTATTTGGGCAACATAAACTGCAAATGAAACCCAAAATGAAACTGAAGCAGAATACAAGAAAAAAAAATCAAGTAAATTTAAAAAAGTCGAGATTTAAAATTGAAAAAAAAAATGAAAAAAATTTAAAGGAAAAGCTAAGCATTTATCACTGTTTTTTTTTACAAACCTTCACACTCGGGTTTGGGTGCGGTGGAGGTGAGGAGAGGCTGGGGGGATGCAACCTGACGAAGCAGAGACGGGCCGCCCTGGTGGCTGAAGGGGGATTGGAGCACTGGTGGGAGCAAGGCGTGGCCGACAGGTCAGCAGGGATGTTCCTGCTTGGTCGCGATGCGTGGATGAATCCTCATGGCGAGAAAAAAATGATACAGGTGTGAGGGTAGTGCAGGTGTTTTAGAGCGGGGGACTTGCTGAGTCGGGGTCAGCAGCTAAGCGGGCGGGGTCGGTTTTCCGCCTTGGGGACATCTCGACAGGAGGACTGGTCACCTATGACGAAATATGCGTGCTCGGGAGGGTTTTTTGTTGATCGGAACAAAAGGGAATTCGGAAACGTGTATGAGTTTAAAGCACGCTAAGCCACTAGTTGTAAGAGGCAGAAGATGGGCCCCACAAGAGTAGGATAGCGAGTTGGGGAAGGTAGACGACCAAGATGTCTTGATCCTTTTTTTACATAGTATGTGGAGTCGGCTGCGCCAATGGCTCCCCAAGGGGGTCTGCCTGTCTCTCCGACAGGGTCTAAAATGGGCATGACATGCTTAACATATACAATCAGGGGATGAAAAGGGAGTGTTACAACAGCATAACTCTTGCGGAAGGGGATAGACAACACAACAGGAATGTTAGTGTGACAACAAGAGACGAATGAACGGGTAAAGAATGGACATATTATATGTATGTGTGTGTGGAATATAGGCATGTGACAATACTAAGATTATAAAGTAGTAGAATATAAAACAGATAAATGAAAAAAACATTGGTTTATTTTTTCAGAACACACATTAAAAAAGCGGGGTTTACACAACACATTGAGTGTGAATAAATTTAAAAAAGAAAAAAAACCAGTGTGCCGCCGCAGCGGAGGCCAACTGACAGAAAATCAAAACCCCTAAGTGACTCTTCCCCAGCCACAAATCCTTTGATTTTTTCGAAGTGGAAAAAATTATTAATCTTTCATGTCATTAGTAATTAGGTTAGTATAAAATTCTTCAATTTTTTGGGTTTGAAGCCCAGGATGATTTCCTCAGAAAACCCTTGGACTGTCAATATTTTTATTTTTTCTAAACAAGGTCAACATTTAATTTTTTTTATGTACAAAGTTTATATTTTTTTACTTGCCTATCCTTTTTTGCTGTTTTTCATTTCCCCAGTCGATTTTTTACCCCGAATAGCTAATAGTAAATTTTTGTACGAATACACACTGTACATCCCAGACAACATTTTTTTGTGTGGAAACCCTGTGCATTTCTTTGTCCCTGGTGCAGAATAAAGTATTTTTATCTTATGTCTTTAAAGGTAAACTACATAAAAAACAAAACAACAACAAAAAAAAACGATAGAAGGGTCATGAGAATTTTTTTTTTTCAGTTTTTACTGGAAGTTTAACGTGGAAACAAAAAATTCTGACAATTTTTGTTTTTAAATAAGTAACGTCCTGAAAAAAAAATTGTTATATTTGCTAACTGGGAAACATCAAAAATTTTTAGACGGTTTCATTGCTTTCACACCCGGTCCCCTGCATGGGAGGAGAAGGGGGGGGAACAACAGAGGTTGCAGAGGGAGACAAAGGATGAGGATGGATGGAGAGAGGGGAAGGGGGGGGAGGGGAAAAAGGGGGGGGGGGGTTGGAGTGAGGGAAAGTGAAAAAGAACTGATCCTGCAGGCCCTTCTATGGCGTCCTTTTTTCCCCCCCCCCCACATACTACATCATACATCCCTATATATATGTTGTGTGTGTTGAGAGCGGAGTCACAGCTAAGGGGGCAGCGTGGGTTTTACCGGCCTTTGGGGACATCTCGACAGGGGGGACGGCTCACACTATGGAAAATATTGGGCCGGCAGGGTGTGTTTTTGATGCGGAACGGGGAACTTCGGAAGCGCGTAGGTTCAAAGTCACGTAACCCATATTGTAAGAGCCAGAATGAGGGCCCTAAAAGAGTAGGTTTATATTTTATATATTATATATATATATAATATAATATATATATATATAATAATATATATATATGCAATTTTTTATATACATAGTAAATACACACATAACACACAACACACACACAAACACACAACACACACACACACACACACAAACACACACACACAATATAAATTAAATATATATAATATATATTAATTTTAATAATAATATAATATAAAGCATATAATATACTACGTAATATAAAACATCACACAACAACACACACACACACACACACACACACACACCCCCCCCCCCCCCACACACACCAACACACACCCCCCTATAATATAATAAAATTATATATATATAATATATATATATATATATATAACACACCACACACAATTATGTGCATATATAACATAGTCCTTTAATACATACATATAACACACAACACACAATATTATATATATATTTTATAAAATTATATATATTATATATAACACACACACCCCAATTATATATGCATGTATATATATATTTTTAATTATATATATATTTATAAAATATATATATATATATTTATTAATATATAAAAGGGCTTTAATATACAACGACATATACATACGTACATATAAAAACAACATAATATACACACCCCAACACATATAATACAATATAATAAAATATAATATAATATATATAAAATAACATATATATATATATATATATATGTATATATATATATATATATATATATAAAAAATAGAATAAAAAAAATATAATAAAATACATACAACACAACACCACACACACACCACACACAAACACCCACACACACACACAAATTTTAATAAAAATTATTATATATATATATATAAACAACACACACAACCACACACACACACACACACACACACAAAACACAAACAACACCACAAAACACACACGCACACACCACACACACACACCCACACACACACACAATATATAAAAATATTAAATATATATATATTATTATATATACTTTTATATTATTATACATTTTTAAATACGAACAGGGAATACAATATAAAATAAATTATGATTTATTTTTTACATACTACATATATATACATATATAATATATTTACATATAACATATTTAATTTATACGTATATATACTTTAACACATCCCCACACACACACCCCACACCAAAAACAACACACACAACACACACACCCATAAAAGAAAATATATTAAATTATATTATATATATATATAAAATACATATGTAATAAATATTATATATAAAATATATATATATATATATATATATTTTTAAATATAATTTTATATGTGGTAATATAAATATATGCAAGATACCTACATTTATACAATATACAGAATACATAACATACAACACACACAACACATATATATACATTATATATATATATATTATATATATATAATTATATATATATATAATATATATTATATATAGATAAAAACCCATACATACATACTTACCACACTATATGCACACATATATATGTATAAGTAATAAACATATGCATATATATACACTGTGTAATAAATACATACTTTAGAAAAAAAAAAATCATCAAAAAACGTTCACAAGTCTATAAAATAAAAATTGGGGCTATGCAATACGGAAACTTTAAAAACAACCGAGATACCCCCAAACCAATAGTGCGGGGGTAAATGGGCTATATACACCTCCAATAAAAAACCATGATGCAGAGGAAGCCCCTCTTTCCCCAGGGGCAAAGGAGCCCCCTGGTTACAGAGCAGAGTGAGAAAAAAATCTCCGGTTAAAGATGGCCGCTGTCGTGATAAAACCTTTGAAAACTAAAGGACCATGAGCCCTAAACCCGACTTACAGCATTATTGAGGAACTTTTTTTTGAAGGGGAGAGATGGTTCTGTGAAGTTAGAAGACTGGGTAAAGAAAGATGATACTAAATGATGTGCTGTATTGGGAAGTAAACCCCAGGGTAGCAAGCGGAATTAGGGATAATTTTTTAATTTCAGAAAAGACTATCGTGGAATTTAGTGAAAACAATGGTAAAATTTTAAATTTTGTTCAAGTCTAGCCCCCAAACCCGCAGCCCATGATAAAGAAAAGAGAGCTTCAATGAAGATTTTTCCTTTAGCCAGTGAGAGAAAAAACCTATTCGTTTTTTAATGCTAAATAGGTAAAAGACAGAAGGAGAAACCGTAGGGGGAAATCACGAAAAGGGCACTAGGATGAGGGGGGGACAAATAAGACCATCAATATCATGAATACATTTTTTAAAAAAAGAAAGGCGAAGTGGATTGGAAAACGCCACGGATATAAAAAAAAAACATTGACCATAATTTAAAATAGGCACGATATAGTAAAAATGTTTTAATAAAGTAATGTTGAAAACAACCTAGAAGGGGTTTGAGGGAAAATTAAAACACGCCTAAAATGAAAGGAACAAGCCCACGCGTAGTTGAAGCCAGAGCACAGAATTAGCCTTAATATCCAAAAAAGACATTCCCACTCGTGACGAAAAACCTCAACATTGGGCCAAATCAACAAAAAGTTCAGTGACATAATAAAGACAGTTCCATCAAGCTCCGGTTTTGAAAAAACAGTTTAAACAAAAAAAGTAGGGGTTTAAATGTTGTCAAACAGGGACAAAATGAATTAATGAATTAAAAAAAAATATAAAAAAAAGGAGAGAGATGTACGGAAAATTTTAAAATCAAATAATAAATGAAACAAAGATCTAGGTACAGCAAAAACGCTAAAAGGGACCGGAAAAGGGAGAAACAAATGTGTGCAATAAAGAAACCAGGACGAAGTGACAATAACAAAAAAGAAACAAAAAGTATGGAAGACTTTTTCATCTAACAATCAAAAGAACAAACCACGTGAAGCAAACGCGGTAAAATAAAGATGTACCCAATACACAACAGGAAGTAAAAAGAGGCTTTAAAGGGATGAAAAGAGGAAAAACGCCAGGGAAGACGGGAATTTGTATAGACCTTTTAATAGAGCAGGAGAATTTGCAAAGTGAAATAGTATTTTTTAATAAAAAAAACACCCAAAACCGAAAAAAACCAACAATTAATTTGAACATAATAAAGGGGATAGAAAGGATCTTAAAACTACCGACACATAAGCCCCCTTTCAGTACTTCAAACGGGTTCACAAAATCATCACGCTCGCACCTGATGTCAGGATTCACGAGTCTAGAGAACAAGCAGGTTTCCGCAGTGGATTTAAACAACGGACCACACCCATATACCAACCCAAATATAGAAAATCCCTGTGTATTCATTCATCGATACAAAAAGGGATTTGATATGTACAACTACAGCAGTATGGAAGCTATTTGAAGCAGGGAGTAGAGGGGTTATCCTTAACACGGCTTGTGGTTTTAATTTATTTAGTGTTAGTTGTGAGGTTTTACTCAGGTTGTGCAGGGGGTCATGGTGGTCTCGACTAGGGTTCGACCGGAACGTGGGGGTTTTCCTGTTTTTCTTCTGGCAAAAACGATACTTAAGAGAGTCACTTCAGACAATCATTGTTTTTACAGCACAACGAGCCACCAGGGGGACCTGCTGACCTCTATCCCCTCAGCAACCAAGGTTCTTGAACCACCTAAAAAGAAAACCGCTTTCTGCCTCAGGGTGGTCGTTTTTCCATCAACAACAATACAAATTTAGTCCTCTAGAAGGCCGCCCTCCTTACCCATACCTCGGGCATTTCACTCGGGAGCAGGGGGGTTTCAGGGTTGGGGGGGACTGAAACCAAACCCCCGCCCGGCCCGGATTGTTGGAACTGCAATTCCTATGATCCCCCTAGAAGCTCTGGCGGAGTTGACCCCGATCCCCCCCCAGTGCTGAAAGGGACAGGCAGGGCAGGATCTTCAGCCCCGGCTTAGTGTAGGGAATAGGCCTAGGGTTTCCCCAGGGGCCCCCAAGGAAGCCGCCTTTTTCCGCGGTGGGGGGGGTTTTAGGTCCCAATGATTGGTGAGCCGGAAACCCGAGGGACCCATACTGGGGGGGCACCAGTGAGGGATGAGACAAAATGGTTCTGGTCACCAAGGGGTATGAGAGGGGATGGTCACCCACCCCTGGTTCATTCCATCTTGGACCAGGGAGAACTCTCCCAGTGGTTTGCCGTGCGTGGCATCCGTATTACCAGGAGACGGGGAGTCCTGGGGGTTTGAGTGATGCTGCACGCGGGCCCCCTGCAGCAGCAACCCCTTTTTGGCCCTTTTATTCGGTTGACGGGTGGCTTGATCAAGGCCGGTCAAGTCAAACGGCTGGTCAAAAATGGTAGGGGCAAGAGGTAAATTTGCGGTAGGATAGGCCCGCGACTGCCATCAGTCTTAATAGTGGGCGATATTCCTCATTACCCTGGGGTTTGGGGGATTTTTAGCCCCCAAAATATAGCTTCCCCGTTGGACTCCATGGTGGGGGGGGGGTGAGGAAAGAAGAATTCCAATTTGTATGAGTACTACAAAAATTTTCAAAAATCTAGCTCTCTTCATCACCTAGCAATCCCCGACCCTTCCCCCCGGAAAAATAGTATTTCACTTGGAACCTTTCCCGTTCCCAAAGGGGAAAATGGGGAAACGAATGGTTCCCGGCTCCCAAACCCGGTAAGAAGGGGAAAAGTCCTCCCCAATCCATAAGGGAAAATTTTCCTGGTAAATATGAAACATTCATAAGAAGACCTAGTAGTGAAGCCATGAAGGGGTATCAACATGGATCTTGTATTTTTGAAGTACCGAAAAAAAAAATTTTTGAAGTATTCAAACGTGATCTCGCATCACCCGCGCGAGTGGTAGCCAAAGTTGAGGTTTCGTACCCGACGAGGTGACCTCTGGTGGATATGGACATTTTGGGGTAAAATTTTAGGCCCTCACAAAACCCCCAATCAGTGTAAGGGAATGTCTTTTCCCCCAGACCTGATGAGGTATTTTTGGGAGAAACTGAGAGGAATAGAGAATTTTAATGTAGGGGAGTAAAAGTTTTAAGAAAAAGTTGGGTTTAGAACAGTCTACACAGCTTTCCTTTTAACTTTTAATAGTTGGTCCTTCAGAACAGTTAAATTGGCATGGTCACCTCAAAGGTAAAGCCCTATTACCCAACCCTACGGTGTTTCCCCCTGCCAGGGTTTTGGGGATGGGCCCAAATCTTGCCCTTTTAAGGGGAAAAGGGAAACCCAAAAATATGTGTAAAGGTGGGACGGGAAAGGGCATCAAGGAAGACAAAAATTTTCCCGGGCCAATATGCTGTTACCATGCAAAGAAGTCATGAAGCTTTAAAAACGTGTAAAAGACAAAAAATTTTAGAAAGAAGATTTTAAAAGGGCAAGGAGAAAATTGTTTTTAAAAGGCAAAGCGACGTGCCCGTGTGCGTTTTTCACAGCCCGGTAAAATTTTTCCCCCCCCTTGCCTTCCGGTTTTTCCCCCCCCCCTCCCTTTTTCCCAA
>NW_023644200.1:0-8785 GCF_015228065.2 Penaeus monodon | reverse complement strand
TTTCTTTTTGTGTTGCCCTGCACAGAGGCCGTTGGTAGAATAACTTACCATGATAACATTTATATATATATATATATATATATATATATATATATAGATATATATATATATATATATATATATATATAGAATATATAGACATATATATATAATATATATATTATATATATATATATATAATTATATATATATATATATAAATATATATATACATATACATAGACACACATCTATATGATATATACAGATAGGTAGATAGATCGATGGCTAGGTATTAATAAATAAATGCATAGCTGATCTTTCCCCAAACCCTTTGTCAAGAGGCTGAACACCCGCATTAGGATATGAGTTTCTGATTCAGTTCCAGGGAGCGTCCACAGGGGATGTGTGTAAACCCTCCTTATCATTATTCTAGTGTCTGGAGTTACTAGGATCCTCGCTGCACACTCCTTTCTGTGGCTGGTTTAGTGCTGGTCATTCCGGGTCATACCTTCGAGTCCTGGTCAGGGAGCGTTGTTATTTATGTACATCGCTGCCTATTGCATTATTCCATTTTCAAAGATACCTCAGTACATATGACTTAGGCTTGAGTTCCTGAAATTAACTTCCCTTAGGTGAAGTTATTCGCAGTCTCGACTTTGGCCATGATGAGATCTGTGGCTGCAAGAAGGAGACTGACGATTTCGAGCACAGCAGGGCAGTGTTATAGGGGCGTCGAAACGACCTTCGATACGATAGAATTCCTGAACAAAAGGGGAAACTGGCAGCAGTCTGCGAACAGATTATCAAGACCCTTCGCGAGCACCCACAGCGTGACTCGGAGTTCGAGAGAGTCCGCCGAGTAGGGAAGTCTTCAGATAACCACCAAGGGGCACAGAAGCTAAATTCCAAGGTTTTGTGATCGAGAACCCTTGAAGAAAAGCTAATATCCCGGAGACTGTGGGGATTTTAAACTAGCACGGGCGCGGCGAGGAGAGGCAGCTGACACGGCTGCTTCAGACGGAAAAGTAGGGAGGGGGGAAGCAGGCCAACCCCAGTTACAGGACTCATCAGGAGAAGAATCCAGACGGAATCGCTTCTCCAGACACGGACCTCCGATGCTAGCGACGCGTCAGGCGCCGTTATGCTAGCCCTGCGTTTAATGAGGGTGATAGCAGGATTCTGATTTCACCTCTACGGTTTTATTTGATGAGTAAAACTTATGTGAATCTACTGTGATTGATTGAAAATTTGGTGTAAGTAACATTACTACAATTGCTAAAAAAAAAAAGTGAATAGTGTATAATGGACGATACCTCTTCTGTTAGATAAAATCGTTGAGGTTAGTTTTGAGGAAACTGAACAAGAAAAAGTCTTAATGGAATATTATTTCATTTTATATCGAAGTATACTTGCATCAGTATTATTAATTCTGTCCACTTATATAAAACAGTTTACATATCTTTTGTAAAATTTTTTTTTATAAAAATAAATCTAAGTAAATATCACATTTTTTTTATGCCATATATAACATTCCTATAAATGAAATGAATTGAAAGATTTACGAACATATGAATTACTTTAAAAGGTTTTAAAACTTTGATCAGTGACATGATAACGATTGATATCAAGATGATATATAATTCTAGTCAAATTGTATCATGATTTATAGCATATGTGTGTGTGTGTGTGTATATATATATATATATATATATATATATATATATATATATATATATATATATATATATATATATACATTATATAGATATATATAAAATATATAATATAATATATGCATATATGTATATATGTATATATATATATATATATATATATTATATATATATATATATATGCACACACACACACACAAAACCGTGTATGTTGTGGTGTGAAATGAAAAATGTCATAGCACCTCACTGAAAAATAATGTAACCCCAAACCCCCTTAAAATACCTTTAATCAAGGCCCTGAAATGAACCTAACATCCAACGCAAGTTAATCATCACAAGAATCCTCAAAATCTTCGGGCGCGTTTTGAGGCTCAACGCGTCGTCTTGGCCGATGGAATGACTGACACTGTCACCTCCGCCCACGGCTGCCACAAGTCAGCGGCTGTGGAAGCAGAGCAACAGCGTCGCCGTCAGCAGGGGTAGCAGCTGGGGACTCTCATGGCTGCCCCCTCGGCTGGCGTCGGTTCCCGGGGTGTAGGGAAACTAGAAAAGGATATTCCAAAGGGTTTTTCAGGGTCCCTGCAGGGGCATCAGAAAGGACCCCGACAGGAGACAACAGCAGGAGCAAGTAGAGATATGGCAGCCAAAGCCTCGACGCCAAAGGACTCACCGCAGACAAGGTCCTCCGGGAGAAGGCCTCGTCCCCCGGGAATCCAGCGATGAGTCGTGGCGTTGACCGAGTCGCACACAGCGTCACGGAAGTCACGTTCCCGCTGCTGACGAAGCCTCGCGCACTCCACCTCGCCTGCAAGAATGAGGCGCGGTGAGCGAATGGTCTTCGAACGTGATCAGGAGTCAGCTGCTGTCTGAGGTGGCTGGCACGAGCGGGTCCTCACCTCCACGCCGAAGTGCGAGAAGGGCTCGCCAAAGCATGTCCACACGTCGGTGTTGTAGCTGACGGTCTGGTTCTCCGAAATGCTGACGTTCTCGCAGCCTCGCTTGAAGTCTGGAACGAAGGGTCAGGGATCAAAACGAATCCAGGAAGTCCACCGACTTACTCCTCGTAACTGAATGACTTGGGCCAAACTCATTTCATTGTATCCAGTCATGCTTTGCTTGGGGTGTACTGCCGGCAACAGGACACTCACAGAAACTAGAAGTCATGCTTGACAGGCCTATGTATGTTCCATCGGACTTCGTGACGCCCAGGGAGCTAGTGAAGAAGCGTCCTCTGGGGTGTTCTCGTTGATCTGGAGGAAAAGCGATAGGTTAATGTTTGAATGTTAGTGGCAGAAATCATGGCAATAGATGAATAAACAGATAAAGAAAAAATCACACACACACACCGCACCGCGCGCGCACACACACACACACACACACACACACACACACACACACACACACACGTGCGTACGAGCAGCACCTATCTGCCTCCCCTATGACGCCTCCCCCACTTCACAGAGCCTCTGACCTGGAATCCATAATCGCAGGAAAATCCCACGGAGCCGTTGGCGTGGACGATGCGAGCCCAGTTGGTGATTTCCTTGTAGAATCCGCAAGGCTCTTCGAGTACAAGCCCGCGCTCACGGTTGGCCGCGGAACACCGGGTAGTACTTGACATCAAATCCACTCTGCACTTGGCCTCGTTGGCGTAGGTGCCGTGGTACACGTGCCTGCTGGTGGTATCTGAAACCAAAGGCCGGGAGAATGAGTGCGGAAACTGGTATCCTGAGAGAAAGAGAGAGAAGTCTCGGCCGTCAAAATGTTACATTCGCGTTAAGCTCAAATCATTTTAGTTGGAATGCTGGAATGAGAAGGAATGCTTCTCGGTGCAAGATGTGCCGTGAGCGCTTCGATGGTGAGTCCTCGTCACAATTACATTTGGGAAAATATGAACAGAAACGTCTATTCATCCTCTCCTGTTACCAGAATAAGCGTCTGCGCTCTCTACTGTGGCTTGCTCTCATTGCAGACTTCCAGTTATTGGCAAAACCCTTTAAATAATTATATTAAAAACACTGCAGAATTTTTCCTATTTTAACAGTATTAGCGAAAGTGGAAGTGCATCTTATATTATTTTCGAGAGAATGCTGAAACCAAAACAGCTAATTTTCAGAGGCACAAAAAGGAAGCAGCGATGGCTTCTGGGGCGTGTGTGTGTGTGGTGTGAAAATTGGCAACTGAAATCATTCCCATTTTTAAACTATGATCAGTATTTCGTCCTTGGCACTCGCCGTGGTGCCATCGTCGGCAGTGACGGTGCAGCTGTAGTTGGCGCTCAGCTCATAGGTCAGCGTGGTCAGTTCCAGATCACTGTCATCGCGTTCGAGGTTCACCTTGTCCTCAGGGAACTGTGGCTGTTCGGAGAGAGAGGGTCAATTTGGACTCGTCCCAAGGCAAAGGAGGACACTCAAATATGAACACAAGTTCTGCTGCACGTTGCCAGGGCGCGCGTCCTGGCATGCATTCCAAAGGACCCCCCCCTACGGTCGCAGGGGGGTTGGGGTTCCACTCGAAAGGGTTTCCCGGCCCAGCTTTCATCCTTCAGGATCTCCCAGAGGACCCCGGACACCGCCTGGCCCTCGCCCAGCGTTGTAGTTGCACACGATCATGCTCTGGTTTTCCCAGGGACGGACGCCGTATGATATATAGCGATGGTCGTCCGTTAAGCTCGGTGGTTCGACCTCCAAGCAGGTAGCAGCACCTGTCGAAGGAAGGCAGTGAGTTCCCGCCCCGTGTGTGTGTGTGTGTGTGTGTGTGTGTGTGTTGTGTGTTGTGTGTTGTGTGTGTGTGTGTGTGTGTGTGTGTGCGCGCGTGGGTGCGTGCGTGTGAGCGCGCGTAGTGATCAGAAAACACCTAGCATACTAATACTAATAACAATAATAATAATAATAATACTAAAAATAATATTCTGCGAGGGGAAGAAAAAAACAGGGCGAGCATCAATTCCTTTTGCCTCGCCCGCTGGGGCCCAGAGCACCCGAGAGTCACGGCCGCCTATCAAGGGACGAATATTTATATAATATATATATATATATATATATATATATATAAAATAATTATATATATATATATATAATGTAATATATATATATGTATTATGTAGTATTACGTATGTATGTGTATATATACATACATCAAATATAATAATACATAAAATATATATATATATATATTATATATTATATATATATATATATATATATATATAATATATATATATAAATATTCGCCCTTGGATAGGCGGCGCGTGACTCTCGGCTGCTCTGGGCCAGCAGCGGTCATGAGGCAAGGAATTGATGCTCGACCATTTTTTTACTTCCCCTCGCAGAATATTATTATTAGTATTATTATTTTATTATTGTTATTAGTATTAGTATGCTAGGTGATTCTGATCACATACGCGCGCTCACACGCACGCCCCCACGCGCGCACACACACACACACACACACACACACACACACACACACACACACCACACACACACAACACACACACACACACACAACACACACACACACACAAACACAACACACGGGGCGGGAACTCACTGCCTTCCTTCGACAGGTGCTGCTACCTGCTTGGAGGTCGAACCACCGAGCTTAACGGACGACCATCGCTATATATCATACGGCGTCCGTCCCTCGGAAACCAGAGCATGATCGTGTTTCAAATACACGGTGGGCGAGGGCCAGGCGGTGTCCGGGGTCCTCGGGAGATCCTGAAGGATGAAAGCTCGGCCGGAACCCTTTGAGTGGAAGCCCAACGCCCCTGCGACCGGTGGGTTTCCTTTGGAATGATCCCAGGACGCGCCCCCGGGCAACGTGCAGCGGGAACTTGTGTTCATTTGGTGTCCCCCTTTCCCTTTGGGGAGAGCCAAAGTGACCGCCTTTCCCCAACAGCACAGGTCTCCTAAAGGACAAGGTAACCCTCGCCGATGACAGTGACTGGAAGACCCGCGGACCTTGAGTGAGCGCCAACAATGCACCGCACTGCCGACGAGGCACCACGGGGGGCCCAAGGAAAAATATGATCATAGGTAAGAAGGGGAATGTTTTCAGTTCCAAGTTCCAGCCACACAACACGCCCAAAAGCCATCGCTTTTTTTTTTGTGCCTCGAAAATTAGTGTTTTGGTTTAGCTTTCATCTCGAAAATAATATAAGATCCCACTTCCATTTCGTAATACGTTAAAATGGGGAAGAATTCGCAGGTTTTTTAATATAATTATTAAGGGTTTTTCCAATAACTGGGAAATCGCAATGAGGAAGCCACAGTAGAGAGCGCAGACGCTATTTGGAACAGGAGAGGGTGAATAGACGTTTCTGTTATATTTTTCCCAAAAAAGTAATGGGGACGAGGACTCACCTCGAAGCGCTCACGGGACATCTTTCCCCCGGACATTCCCTTTTCATTCCCATCCAATAAAAATGAGTTTTAGCTTAAAGCGAATGTAACATTTGACGGCCCAGACTTCTTTCTTTCTCTCAGGATACCCGTTTCGCAATCATTCCGGCCTTGGTTCAGAACACCAGAGGCACGTGTACACGGCACCTACGCCAACGAGGCCAAATGCAGAGGGATGTTTAGCAAGATACCCGGGGTTTCCCCCGGCCAAACCCTGAGCGCGGGCTTGTATCGAAGAGCCTGGCGGATTTTACAAAGGGAAAAACCAAATGGGGCATGTCCCCGCCAAAAGGCTCCGGGGATTTTCCGCGAAGGATTTCCCGGTCAGAGGCTTGTGAAGGGGGGGGGGGCGTCATAGGGGAGGCAGATAGGGGTGCCGTACGCACGTGTGTTTGGGTTGGTGTGTGTTGTGTGTGTGGTGTGTGGTGCGCGCGCGTGCTGTGTGGGTGTGATTTTTCTTTATCGTTTATTCATCTATTTCCAGTTTTTCCCCTAAATTTAAAAATTAACCTACGCTTTTCCCCGATCAACGAGAACCCCCCGAGGACGCCTTTTTCACTAGCCCCTGGGCGCACGAAGCCCATGGAACATACATAGGGGCCCGCAAGCATGACTTTAGTTTCTGTGAGTGTCTGTTCCCGGCAGTACACCCAAGCAAAGCATGACTGGATACAATGAAATGAGTTTGGCCCAAGTCATTCAGTTCGAGGAGAAAAGTCGGTGGATTTCCCTGGATTCGTTTTGATCCCGACCCTTCGTTCCAGACTTCAAGCGAGGCTGCGAGAACGTCAGCATTTCGGAGAACCAGACCGTCAGCTACAAACACCGACGTGGGACATGCTTTGGCGAGCCCTTCTCGCACTTCGGCGTGGAGGTGAGGACCCGCTCGTGCCAGCCACCTCAGACAGCAGCTGACTCCTGATCACGTTCGAAAGACCATTCGCTCACCGCGCCTCATTCTTGCAGGCGAGGGTGGGTGCGCGGAGGGCTTCGTCAGCAGCGGGAACGTGACTTCCGTGACGCTGGTGTGCGACCGGTAAAACGCCACGACTCATCGCGGTTTTCCCGGGGACGAGGGCCTTCTGCCGGAGGACCTGTCTGCGGTGAGTCCTTTGGCGTCGAGGTTTTGGTGCCATATCTGCTGACTTGCTCCTGCTGTTGTTCTGTCTGGGTCCTTCGATGCGCTGCAGGGATCCTGAATAACCTTTTGGAATACCCTTTTCTAGATTCCTACACTCCGGAACGACGCCAGCCGACGGGGCAGCCATGAGAGTCGCCAGCTGCTACGCCTTGCTGACGGCGACGCTGTTGCTCTGCTTCCACAGCCCGCTGACTTGTGGCAGCCGTGGGCGGAGGTGCCCGAGTGTCAGTCATTCCATCGGCCAAGACGACGCGTTGAGCCTCAAGACGCGCCCGAAGATTTGAGGATTCTTGTGATGATTAACTTGCGTTGGATGTTAGGTTCATTTCAGGGCCTGATTAAAGGTTTTTTAAGGTGGTTGGGCTTACATTATTCTTCAGTGAGGTGCTATGACATTTTCATTTCACACACACAAACATACACGTGTATGTGTGTGTGTGTGTGCATTATATATATATATATATATATATATATATTAATATATATATATATATATAGATAATATATATTATATATATTATATAATATATATGATATATTTTAGAAAATTTAAAATATTTTATATATATAATACATATAAAAATATGCATATAAAATTATATATATATATATATATACTATTTTATATATATAGTATGTATATATATATTATATATATAAAAGATATATATATAAAATATATATATAAAATATATATATACACACACACACACACATATGCGTATAAACATGATACAATTTGACTAGAATTATATATCATCTTGATATAATCGTTATCATGTCACTGATAAAAGTTTTAAAATTTTTAAAGTAATTTCATATGTTCGTAAATCTTTCAATTCATTTCATTTATAGGAATGTTATATATGGGATAAAGGAAATGTGATATTACTTGATTTATTTTTATAAAAAAAATTGTACAAAAGATATGTAAAACCCTGTGTTTAATAAGTGGACAGAATTATAAATATGATGCAAGTATACTTCGATATAAAATGAAGTAATATTCCATTAAGACTTTTCTTGTTCAGTTTCCTCAAACTAAACCTCAACGATTTTATCTAACAGAAGAGGTATCGTCCATTATACACTATTCACTTTTTTTTTTTAGCAATTGTAGTAATGTTACTTACACCAAATTTTCAATCAATCACAGTAGATTCACATAAGTTTTTCTCATCAAATAAAAACCGTAGAGGTGAATCAGAATCTGCTATCACCCTCATTAAACGCCAGGGCTAGCATAACGGCGCCTGACGCGTCGCTAGGCATCGGAGGTCCGTGTCTGGAGAAGCGATTCCCGTCTGGATTCTTTCCTGATGAGTCCTGTAACTGGGGTTGGCCTGCTTCCCCCTTCCCTACCCTTTTCCCTTTTGAAGCAGCGTGTCAGTGCCCTCCTCGCCGCGCCCGTGCTAGTTTTAAAATCCCCACAGTCTCCCGGGATATTAGTTCTTCAAGGGTTCTCGATCACAAAAACCCGGGAATTTAGCTTCTGTGCCCCTTGGTTGGTTATCTGAAGATTCCCTACTCGGCGGACTCTACTCGGGGAACCCCCCGGGGGAGTTCCCAATCGCGTTGTGCCC
>NW_023644199.1:5000-8786 GCF_015228065.2 Penaeus monodon | reverse complement strand
ATGGGAAGGGAAAACAGCCCTTGAGCCAGGAACGATGAGGCATGTAGAGGGATGTGCTAGGGGGGGGCCAATAGCAAGCGAGTCATTATTATGTAGAATGTGGGGGATTTATTTGTTTCAATACGAAGGGGTGCTCTAAATCATTGTTTGGAAGATTTTTTTAGATAAATAGGATTAGGGGTATTGATGAAAATAAACACATCAAGAAAGCAAAATTGTTACGCCGGGTCGCCTCGTCTCTCTGCCACCAACAAAAGGGCAGGTAGGCAGACGGGTGTTTATACAGGGTCGTGAACACTGAACGCTCCAAGAGGCACCGAACACCACAGCTTCCCAGAAACCAGGAAGGAAACGCAAGGGGCGAGGCGGGGCACGAAGTAACCAAAATGACAGCCCTTTCCTTTATTTAAAAAAGTTTTTACCCTACACTTTTCATAGGCAAATACAGGGGGGAAACCACGCCAATCAGCTTATAACAGGGCAAACCGGGTTTTCTCGGGTCACAAGGACACACAGGTCTTCACAGACAGCCCCCAAAACTCCGTCTCTCGGCTTTTTCCCCTCCGCCCCTCCGCTAAAACCCCCACGGGTCTGTTTGCCCACCCCCTTATATTAAAAAATTTTTCGCACAGAGACAAAGACCCACTGGCGTACCCCTACCCCCCCCGATCAAGCAGACACCCGTCTGCTCTGACATTCTAAACCAAAAAAACTACATAAAAATTTAAATAAAATCAGTTCTCAAAAACACAAAAATCTTTATCCAGCGGGGCTTTCTTCGTTTCCCCCTTTGGGGTCCTCTGGAGGGGGTGGGGGCGGGGGGGGGGAAATTTGGCAGGGGCCCCCAGGGGGTATTCCGTCCAAAAACCGGGTTTTTAATGGTCCCATTGACGTCTGCTCTCGCCCTCACCGTCCAAATGCTCTCCTCATTTGGGTCACGTCCCACGTCCTCATGCCGCTACGTGGCTAACGCATCTTTTTTCACCATGGCCCGGGGAGTAACTTCCGGGCCCGGGTAACCCCCCCCGGTGCCCCAAGTCCTCGGGGAGTCAGGAAACCCGGCCCCACCCCAAACCCAAAACTCCTCGCTCCCGACGTCTTTTCGGGTGTTTCCCCTTTTCACAATTGCCCAGCTTTGCACCAACGGGCCCTTTGGGTCCTTAGGGGAAAAGTTAGCTACCAACACTTAAAAAAACCCCTCCCCTGGTCCAAAAAGGCTCCGCCCAACCGCTACCCATCACCCACTGCAGGTTTTGAAGGGGGCTCCATGGGCCCTACTTCACGCATCTTCTTGCAGTCGACCCCGGGTTTTCTAGACTCTGTCCGGGGGGAAGGTAAGTCGCTCAGCCGTAACTCCTCTGCACACCAATCTGGAAGCGGGCACATTTTTAACCGTCCCCCCTCCACCAGTTTTCCGTCCCAAGGGTCGCAAAAACGCCTTACTCTGCCGGGGTTTCAAGGCCCAAAAGCAGTGCTCGTCCGATGGGCCACATACCCGCAGCCGCTGCACCGTGCGCCCCGCCAATAAAAACCTCCAGGGCCCCCTTGAGCTGCAAAACAACCCGTGACACCACACAGTCCTTGTGGTGCTCTGGATCGCATAGTGGCCAACATATCGGGCCGCACTAGGGTCTTTCACCCCAGGTCCCGTCGGCGGAAAATGGCTTCCCATCTTTGAGCCCCCCACCTCTGTGCGGTTCGCGGCAGCTTACCCAAACGGGGCCCGGGAACCGAGGAGGGGCGGGGTTTTGGGCCCCTTCTCCACCTGCCCGAGTTTTTTCCCCCCCTGAAACCACTTCCTTACCTTAGGACATGCCCCGGATGGTGACCATCCCTACACGTCCTTGCAGCACTGCTGGAGGCTCAGAATCCGTCCGGTTGAGAAGACGTTTTCCTCTCCCTCTGACACTGATACGTCTGCCCCCTACCTCTCCGCGGGGCCCAACTAAACCCTTTGGGAAGTTCTCGGGCTCACCGTCTTCAATGCTATTTTCCCCACTTTACCTTTCCGGCCCCGGGGGGTCACGGCGGGGCTGAGCACGGGCCCTGGCCCACTCGTTGCCTTCAGGAAGGCCTAAACCCAAAAGGGGCCCTCCCCCGCCCCTGCAGCCTCAGGGTGGCCTGCTTGACTAGTTTTTGCGCTGCTGGTCCGTAAAAACATCAACAAAGAATCACGGGCCAGGACCCCCGATCAAACCTTTCCGCGCCCGCAGGGTACGACCCCCCTTCAGCGCCTCCCAATCCCGCCCAGCTGGGACAGTGCTCGCCACGCTCCAGTCCCCTTCTTTGTGGGCCCGATATACCCTTGGGGCCGGTGGGGTGCCCCAACGGGTTTTAAGCCTTGCCCCGCTGGTGTAAAAAGGCATGTTTTGGGGGTGGGGAGATGCCCCAAAGGCGATGCCCCCAAAAAGGGCCCTGCAAACTGTTACCAGCTGATGGGCCTTTTTTTCCTGGCCCACCCTGGCAGATGCACTTTTCAAAATTGGGCAAAAATGCCTCCCAGGCCCCTTCCCCTCGTAAATCAGGCTTACGCCTCACGAATGTCTGAGGCCGAAGGCTCAGGGGGGGGAAAACGCGTGCCGGGGGAACTAACACGCCCGGGGGGGAGGGGAAGGGGGTGAGGGGGGCAAAGAGGCGGGTTTTTACCGGGGCCCAGTTTGCCGCCCCTAACCCAAGGGGGCGGTTCCGATGGGTTTCCCCAGCCTTCTGCAGCGAAACCACTGGCTCCGACAAAGAAAAGCTGCGAGGCCCGGGGGTTTCCTGCCCCGGACCCAGGCGAAACCCCCGTAATCTGACACTCTGGATCTGTTGCCAGAACCTCGTCTGCCTTCTTGGTTGCAACGTTTAAATACCTTTTGGCCGCCTTTCCCCTCCTTCCTTCCTCAATCAGGCCCTGAAACCTCGCCCTTCGAGTCTGCCCTCCTCCAATTCACTCCCTTCCGCTGTTGCAGGCCTTGTCGGTGTACTGCTGGTTTGCATCTTCACAGATACAAGTTGCCGTACACCCCCCCAACAAGTCGCAGAACTGCCGCCCGCCTTCCTTGCCTGCATCTCACAGATGGGGGCCGCTCGTGTGCCCTCTTGGGCCGCTTTTCTGCCCTTTGTACCCTTTCCTCCCTCAACCCGGGCCCAGGGCAGTGATCAGGTCATCTGGCTCGGCTTACCCCATCGTGCCTGCCTCAGTCATAGCCTCCTTCCCCCTGGCTTTCCACCATCTTTGTACTATAAATCGGCGCGTCTCACATTAAATTCAAAATCCCTCCTGACACCCTTTGTTTCGCCGGGTTTCCCCTTCCCCTCTGCCCCCAACAAAGGGAGGCTAGCAGACGGCGTGTTATATCAGGGTCGTGAACACTGAACACTCAAGAGGCACCGCCCACAGCGTCCCAGAACACAGGGGAGGAAACGCCAAGTGGCAGGCAGGGCCCGAAATAACCAAAAAGACATTTTCCTTTATTTTCACAAATTATTTACCCGTACACTTTTTATAGGCACAAACAGGGGGGGAAAAAAGCAGTCAAAGCACAATACGCTTTTAAAGGCCAACACCGGTTTTCTCAGGTCACAAGGCACACACAGGTCTTCACAGGAGCAGCACCCAAAACCGTCTCGGCTTTTTCCTCCGCCCCCCCCCACAGCCACTGCGCAGTTTGCCCAGGTCCCCTTTATATTTAAACTGTTTCGCCAAAAAACAAAACCCACTGGCGTACAATATTACTTCAAAACTGGACTTGATGTAATATTCTCCCTTCGGTTAAGAGATAGGTTTTAACATTTTACCAAAAA
>NW_023644198.1:17500-22500 GCF_015228065.2 Penaeus monodon | reverse complement strand
GGTGATGATAATGACAGCTCAATCTAATCTCTGTGACGATGATGGTGATGGACGATGGTGATTAGGATGAATAGTAATTATTGTTTCATGATGATGATGATGATAGCGATGTTAGTGCTGTTGCGATAATTAATGACGATAATGATGAAGGAAAATGAGGAGGATGGTGATGAGAGTGAGGATGATGATGGTGATAATAGTGAAGAGAATAATCATAACGTAATAATGACGCACAAAGAAACGCGGCCCAGTCAGTCATTAAAATGCAAGTCACGTTCCAGCAATCGCATTTCACTGATATTATACTTTCCAATAGCATGTCATCATTGTTCATGATTGCGCTATTATTGTCCTTTTTATCTCCAGAAGAAGTAAGCTTACTCGCTGCTCAATAGATTCTGAAACTCCGAAGGGGGGGATAATTCCAAAGAATTTAAAAGCAAAACAACAGAAGTCGACGGTCCTGTGTCAAACAAGTCGACGAATGTCCAAGCAGAGGCGCCATATGTTTTGGCTGACATTGGTAAAAAAATGTTAAATGATAATAATATCAATAATGATAATGGTAAATAATTATATCACTCCATATACCTTGTGTGCATTTGTGTTTTCTATGTTTTAAAATAAAGTAGTTTATATATTTATTTTCTTTATATATATATAGATATATATATATATTATATATATATATATATATATACATACATATATATCATATATAATGTGTGTTTTGTGTGTGTGTGCGTGGTGTGTGGTAATGTGTGTATGCGTGTGTGTGTGTATGTGTGGTGTGTGGAAAAAGATCAATAGTTTTGAATATGGTGTTATAGGTGCGAGTCTACTTATTAACTGGACAGAGGAAAACGAATGATAGAAGTGCTGAGAAAATAAATGTAAAGACGGCGGCCGCAGTCATCATTAATGCAAGTCACGGTCCAGCATCGCATTTGACACAACGATACTATACTGTCCAAGAGCTGTTCATCATGTTAATGATTGCGCTATTATTGTCTTTTATCATCCCGAGAAATAAGCTTACTCGCTGCTCATAGATTCTGAAACTCCGATTAAATTCCAAAGAATTTGGAAAGCAAAACACGAAGTCGACGTCGGTGTCCCAACAAGTCGACGAAATGCCCAGGCAGAGGCGCCATTTTTGTTTTGCTGCGATTGTAAAAAAAAGATGTTAAAATGATAATAATATCCACTAAATGAGATGTAATAATGATTACAATAACAATTTGCTAATCATGAATATTCATTATAATGAGGATGGCAATAATAATAATGATGAGAATAATAGTGAAATGATAATGATAGTATAATAATAGTAATAATAATAACAAACAGTGGATAATAACGATAATAGTAAATGTAATCACAATAATATCAGAATATAATACTAATAAGAACAATCATAATAATGAATAACAATAAGAGAATGATAAAAATTATAATAATAGTGAAAGTAATTAATAATACAAATGAAAAGTAATAACAACAACACACAATGATAATGATAATAATAATAATACATCATAATAATAATAATAATTATATTAATGATATTAGTATTGTTATAAATTATAATGATATTCCTAATAACACAAATAATAATAACGATAATAGTAATGATATAACAATGATAATGATAATATAAGAATAATAATAACAATACAATAATGGATAGACAAAATGGTGATAATGAGAAAAAATATAATTAATACGAAAGTATACTACTATTAATGAAAGTATAACAATAATAATAATAATAATAATAATCTTAATAATAATATAACAATGATATTAAATAATAACAATAATGAAATAAAACAACAACAATAATAATAATATATAATATTCATACTAATTAATAATAAGAATAATAACATAACAATAATAATGATAATATAATTTATAATAATAATGATAAAAATAATAACGACAACAATATATTAATATTAATAATAATGACAATAAACAAAGCATTTAATCAACAATTAATAATTCCATTGGCGACACGCTGTCCTAGCTTTTTTAAAATTTGCGGGAGGATGAAATTTAATTCAAATATTTCGATTTTCGTAGTTTGTAGTTAGATGAATCGAGAAAGATAGAGGTAGAGAGAGAGGGAGAGAGAGAGAGAGGGAGAAGAAAAGAGAGAGAGCGAGAAAGAGAGAGAGGGAGAGAGAGAGGGGAGAAGAAAGAGAGAGAGAGAGAGAAGAAGAATTAGAAAAAGAGAGAGAGATAGAGAAGAGGTGTATATCTATAAAAATTGACAAGCACACACATCACCCACACCACACACACATATATATAACTGAATAATATCGATATATAATATATATATAGGTATATATATATAGTATTTCGCTTTCTCTCCTCAGACTCTCAACTTAGTTTTCTCTCTCTCTCTCTCACTCTGTCTCAGCGTCTGTCCTGCTGGTCTGACCGTCTGTCTGTCTGCCCTGTCCTGTCTGTCTGTCCTTCTGTCTCTCTCTCTCTCCCGTCTCGTCACTCTCTCTCCTCTTTCTCTCTCCTATGCTCCCCTCTCTCGTCTTTCTGTCCTTCTCCCTCCTCTCTCTTCTTTCCTTTTCTCGTCATCTCTCTCTCTCTCTCTCTCTTCTCTCTCTCGTCTCTCTCTCTCTCATCTTTCTCTCTCTCTCTTCACTCTCTCTCACTACATCGTCTCATCCTCTCTCTCTCACTCTGTCTCATCTGTCCTGTCTGTTCCTGTCTGTCTGTCTGTCTGGGTCTTGGCATGTCTGTCTGTCTGTCTCTCTCATCCTCCCCTCTCTCTCTCTCTTTCACTTACTCTCTCTCTCACTCTCACTCTCTCTCTCTTCTCTCTCTCTCTCTCTCTTCCCTCACCCTCGTCTTTTTCCTCACTCCATCACTCCACCTCTCTCTCTCTCTCACATCTCTCCTCTCTCTCTCTCTCCTGCTCTCTCTCTCTCACTCTCTTCTCTCTCCCCTCTCTTTCTATCACTCATCACTCCACCTCTCTCTCTTTTTTCCTCTCTCTTTATCTTCTCTCTCGTCTCTCTCCTCGTCTCTCTCTCTCTCTCTCTCGCTCCCCCCCTCCCCCCCTCTCTCTCACTCTTACTCTATATATAATATAATAAATACAATAAATTTTTGTATATGTATTTATATATCTACTATATATACATACCATATAGAAAGATAAATGAATATAATAGATAGATAGATAAATCAGATATTTATGTATGTAATGTATCTATATTATATACATATATTTATTATACATATATATATGTAGAATAGGATGTAGATGAATAGATAATATATAAAATGGAACGATAGATATAGATATAATAATGCCACACATACACGCATATATAATATATATATATATATATATATATATATATAGATATATATACTATATATAATACATATATATGCGTGTAGGTAGGCAACTACGCGGCATTACACTGCTCAGCAGACCAGGCAGGTTCTCGCCCACATTCTTCTAAACGGTTCCGCAACCACCTTACTGAGGCATCAGAACCGGAGCATCTGGATTTACTCCTGGCAAGTCCACATAGACTGTATACTAGCGGTGAGGGAGGGAATTTGTGGAACGCCGTCGGAGTTCGGCCGTGGTTGTCGCAGCCTACATCGACCTCAAGAAGGCGTTTGAACTCGGTGCATCGGGAATCGTTATGCGAGATCCTGAGGCTCAAGGGAATTCCGACAGATTATTGGCCTGATAGCAAGCCTCTATACTGGTACTGAAAGTGCTGTAAAGGTGTTGGTGGGGTCATGTTCGAACTTCTTCCTTATTTATTCAGGGGTGAGGCAAGCCTGGGTCCTTGCACCAACACTTTCAAACACTTGTATGGATGGCAGGTGTAAGCGAAAAGGCCACCCCGATTTGTCCGCCAGATGTAAGCGACACGTGAGTTGGGAGCACCACGTCGCCAGATGTAAGCGAGTGCCACCGCACGCCACCAGAATAATGAGTGACACGAGAGATTAGAGCACCCCGCGTCACTAGATGTGAGCGAGAACAGAGATGGACTGGGTGGGCTAGTGAAAAGAAGGGGCTTAGCTTGCTGGTTTTATTCTTTGACGACAGATATGACACCCCCCAAGAGACACCCGTGTCCCCGAGGTGGTGGAGCTGGACCCTGTGTGGCTTTGGGGCCGTCTGCTGTGTCCCTTCCTGTGGGTCTGCCTTACGGACGTGTCCTTTTATGCGGCGGTTCCCTTCGAGGACGGAGTGTTGTTGTTCCTGTGCGAAAAGAGAAGCCGTCAACATCTTCGGTCCTGCCCAGGAGAAGGGCTGCGTGCTTTGTACGGAGTGTGAAGGAGGGGTGTACATCCTGCTTGCTACGTAATTGGTTGCAGCGCTCGGCATGCGCATGGCTCGTCCTCAACCGAACTGTAACCTTGAAACGATGCGGTAGAGGGTCTGTTTGGTAATCTACATATGGTTTTCCTGGTTGATCTAGGGTCGCTAGGCCGTCGCGTGCCGTTAGACGGGTTGTGGCAGAGGTTTCGCCTGAGTGCAACATTCAGTAGCGAGGAGGGTCATCGTCTTCAGAAGCTGAATATAAGTGTACCAGGCCAGTAAAAGTAATGAGGAGGAGGAATAATATGTTTGTCAATCACCTTACTAAGTTCAAGAAAATGACATCCCCCCGCATAATAAGAACAATTTGTCACAAGAAGAGTAACGTGTCAAGTACGGTATTGATTATTGTTTGTTGTTGTGGACATTGGTTGCGGTTTGCGGTTTGTGGTTTCGTCAAGGTCACTGATTACGTCACGGTCACTGACCTACTTTCACATTCATGTATGTGTGTGTGTGTGTGAGGGTGTTCGATTTTGTCCACCTACATTATCCTGCTTTCACTCTCGATAAGGTTGTGTGGTTATGCTGTGATCATTAATCTATGCCACCGGTTACCTGCATTGGAGGGGATACTCATCTGTAGTATATCATTTGTTTCATTATTTCTCTTATGAGG
>NW_023644198.1:0-12500 GCF_015228065.2 Penaeus monodon | reverse complement strand
ATACCATTCAGCCAGGCTTGAGACATGCTTCAGTGGTCTAATGTATCCAGGGAGATGGAATCTGCCTTGGCTTTGGGGGTACACCAATGGACTCCCTGAGCTGCTTCCGAGTGTTTGCGCTGAAGGAAATCCTACAGAGTGGGTCCACGTTGATGGGTTTTCTGTGAACTCGGTCAGAGACTGCCATGGTGAACCACGGCACACTCCCCCTCCTTGTCTGTCCAAGTGAAACACCTTAGGGTGGTCACTGGAGGACGGGGAGTTTTGAAGTGGACCCGCAGGGTAGCCACAACCAGCTATGGTCGGTGGCCACAGAACTCGGCACTGGTAAAACCCTGATATTCTGGAGGATCCTCCCATAGCGTGCTAACAATATGTGGTCAGGAGCCAGAGGATCAGCTCTGCGAGCCATGGGGGCCGACAGACATCTCGTCGCCAGCTCGGGCAACCCAGCCGGATACCGCATGAAGTCGCCCAGAACAATACGAATATCTCGCCGGGGGAAACGTCTGCCAATGGATGCTAGTTTGTCATAGAACGCCTCTTCACATCGCTTTTATCTACATCGGTAGGAGCGTATAATAAGAGACCAAGAGACCCCAAAGCATGCTTCAGTTCTCAAGGGCATAATTACCTATCCAAACGTTGTTACTCGACTACGTGGGCTGAATAGTGACTGGAGATGGCATGGCTACACCCCTGGAGGTGGTGGACCATCGCTGCGGCCGACCAGTAGTAGGTGTAACCACCCACAATGATCATGCCGCTACCAGGTCTTCCACCGTCCGAGAGGGCAAGCCACCTCAAACTCCCAGTCGCTTGCAATCCGCATAGCAGAGTAACCGCGCATTTCTGCGCAAGGACCGGATGTTCAAGGGACCTACCTGGAAAGCAAGACTGCGATAAGAGGCCACTCCGGTACTCGGGTGCACGGCCACCTCTGCCGGCCCCCGCCGACACAAACCCCAAATAAAGGGGGTCACAGGCTGTGGGATCGCCCATATACATATATACAAGCTCATGGTTCGTTTGGCGCCTGCCGGGGCGCAGGCGGTCGGGAAAGGGTAAACTCTCGTTCAATCCTGCCAACCCCACATTGGTCCTCCAAGGGGGACCCACAGCCCACCTTACTTGCTAGGTGCGGAGGGACCACACCCCTCCCCCAGCATTTTCCATTTATAAAGGTCGTTGCCAGTGGGTCATTCTGGGTGAGGAGGACTGGCAGCCCACCTCCCCAAGCCGCCCCATTACCCCAGGGTGGCTAGGGCAGGAGGTTGGTACAAAGCCAGAGAGTGTACACATGTCGGTGGGCCATTAAACTCCGGACCTCTGGGGCCTCCTGCTGACTCCGAGATCCCCCCAAAGATTTAGCCTGGGACCGCCAGGTGCCAGTTACCCAGGGGTGGCCACGAGGAGGCACTGCAGAAAGTCTTATGCATGGAGAGGCTGTGAACCTGGCAGGGGAGATTAGGCAAAAAGCTGCTCCCTTTTTTCGCACTTGAGCAGTTTAGGTTAGGTTAAGTCGCGTTATTCTATGTTAGGTAGGTCAAGTAGGGTTAGGTGAGGGATATAATGGATATGTATATATACAAATATAAAATACACACAACGCAGACAACACACACACATCACACACACACACATATAGCAATGTGTGTGTGCGTATATTTGTATGTGTGTTTGTGTGCGGTGTGTACATTATGTTTGTATATCATATACATATATACCTAACTAACCTAACGCTACTTAACCTAAACATAACATAGAAGAAAACACTAGTTAACAACTAACTTAGCCTTTACCTAACGTTAAAATAAGGTAATCGTACACTTCCGTTAACCTAAACGTAACTTGTTGTATAATATATATATATATCTATATATATATATATATATATATATTATATACAGATAATATATTGTGTGTTGTGGGTTTGGGGAGGTGCGGTGTATATATGTGTGTGTTCCGTGTATCGTGTATGGGTGTTGGTGCGTGTGTGTGTATTTATGTTTGTATATCCAAATTATACATATATACCTAACTCAAACTAACATTTATTTAACCTGACGTACCTAGAATAAACGCTACTTAAACCTCACTAACATGTGTGTGTGTTTATGTGTTTGGTGGATGCGCGGGTGGGGGTGAATATATATAGATATATATATATATATAGATATATATAATAATAGTATAATATACATATGTATATACAAACATAATTATATATTTTCATCCGTTTACATATGTATATATATATGTGTGGTGTGTGGAATTTCTGTCGACCTAAGCCCTGATTACTGTAAAAACCCAACCTCACTCTCTTCTGATGTTAACCTCTTCCATGGAGCAAGGATGTACGCGTCTTAAGTCTCGTAGGGGAGGAGAAGAATCGCATATGTAAGAATAAGATAAGTCCGATATGCGAAGCTAGCATCGCTCAGGCTTTGCCCTGAGGAGGCTTAATGCGGACTCGTTCATAGTCAGCGGCTGCTGAGTAGGCGAACCGAGTCCTACCCGCTGTGGTACCCAGCCACAGCAGTAACCTCCAGGCGACCAATTGCAACTTCTCGGCCTGGGCGGGGGCGCGAACCAGCCGACCGCTGGATGACGAGGCGGGGCACGTTACCATTGCACAGCGGAGGCTCAATGTAAGGAACGTGGGAAATATCTTATAGGCGGTGCAGTACAATCTGACCGCTCACGGCAATGTATATATACATCGATCCTTATCTTATGAACCATAGATAATATATATTATAATATATATAATATATAGATATATATATAGATTATATATATTATATATATATGTAGGTAATATATAATTAGATAGCTAATGATATATATATATAATTATTTAGAACAACTTCTTTTATGTGTGTGGGTGTATGGATGTTTGTGTGTGTAAATATGTGTATTATGTTTGCATATATTCGATATATATTTAATAAATCTATTTTTTATAATAGATTATTTGTATGTAGTTTGGGTGTGTAACTCTGTGCGTCTTGAGAATGTGCTTGCGGTAACTGTTAAACCAAACTTATCTCCTAACGTAACCTATCGGAAATCCACGTAACCAACTTACTGCCTACTTAGCCTAAACCTAAACATATGCATGGTAAACCTGCTTTCCCTAGCCGAACGTAACATGATGGGTGTGTGTGTGTGTATATATATATATAGATATATATATATATATTAATATATATAGATCGATTATATAATATATATATATAATATAATATATATATATACACACACACACACACATCAGGTACGTTAGGCTTAGGGAAAAAGCAAGGTTACCTCGCATTAAGGTAGGTTCGGCTAAGGAGCAGTAGGGTAGGTTACGTGGAGTTCCGATAGGTTACGTTAAGAGAAGTTTGGTGAAACAGTAGCCGCCAAGCACATTCGCAAGAACGCACAGAGTTACACACACAAATACATAAAAATAAATAATATAAAAAATAGATTATTAAAATATATCTAGATATTATGCAAACATAAATACACATATTTAACACACAAAAACATACATACACAAACATACATTAAAAGAAAGTTTAATTATAAAATAATTATATATATATAATTATTATCTAATCTATATATACATACATTTATATATATATATATATATATATTATATAATATATATAGATATATATATATATATATATATAATATGGTTCATACGATAAGCGAGAGATGTATATATACATTGACTTGAGCGGTCAGATTTGTACTGAACCTCCTATATATATTTCCCACGGTCCCTTACATATGAGCCTCCGGGCTAGTACAATGTAAAGTGTCGGCCTTCTAATCCGATCGGGCGGCGGTTCGCAGCCCGCCCAGCCCGAGAAGTTGCAATTGTCGCCTGGGAGGTTACTGCTGGGCGGGGTACCACAGGGGTAAGGACTCGGTGGAGCCCGAGCAGCAGCAGCGACATACGTGAACGAGGCGGCATTAGCATCCCCTCATGGGGCAAAGCTGAGCGATGCTAAAGCTTCGCATATCGGACTTATTTACTCTACCATGCATTGTCTCCTCCCTAGAGAGGAAGGGGACGCCGCCTTACATGCCTTGCTCCAGGAAGAGGTTTACATCAGAAGAGAGTGAGGTTGGGTTAAGTTACATAAGCTATAGGAGACCAAAATTCCACCACACACACACATATATTATATACATATGTAAACGGATGAAAGTGAAAGTATATAATTATGTGTATATACATATGTATATCTATATATATATATGTATATATATATAATATATATATATACGTATGCATACACGCAAAAACAAATAAACACACACCACAGGTTAGGTGAGGTTAAGTAGCGTTATTCTAGGTGCTACGTCAGGTTAAATAATGTTAGTTGAGTTAGTATAATGTATATGTGATATACAACATAATACACACACACAGCACAAGAAACCACCCATACACATACACGGACACACACATATATCACGGCACGCTCACAAAAAACACACACACACACACATGTATATATGTATATATATATATATAATAGATTATAGATAGATATTATATATATATAAAGTGTACGTTAGTGTATGGAATGTGTAAGATTACCATTTTACGTTAGGTAAGGCTAGGTAGGTTAGGTAAATAGTGTGATTCGATGTTAGGTAGGTTAAGTAGCGTGAGGTTTAGTAGCCCTTTATATGTATATGTGATATACAAATATAAATGTACACACCGCACACAAAACACACATACACATATACGCACACACACATATGCATTATGTGTGTGTGTGTGCTGTGTGGGTGTAGTATGCGTGTGTGTGTATTTATAGTTGTATATATACATATCAGATATAACCTAACCTACCCTACGTGACCTAACCTAACTAGAATTACCGCTACTTAACCTAACCTAAACTAGTCCATTGCGAAAAAGGGAGCAGCTTTTGATAAGTCGCCCCTGCCAGGTCACAGCCTCTCCATCATCAAAGACTCTTGCAGTGCCTCCTCGGGCCACCATGGGTAACTGGGCACCGTGCGGTCCCAGGCTGAAATCTTTGGGGATCTCGGAGCAGCAGGAGGGCCCCAGAGGTACGGAGTTATGGCCCACCGGCATGTGGACACTCTCTGGCTTGTACAACTCCTGCCCTAGCCACCCCTGGGGTTAATGGGGCGGGTTTGGGGAGGTGGGCCTTGCCAGCCTCCTCACCCCAGAATGACCATGGCAACGACCTTTATAAATGGAAATGCGGGGGGGAGTGGTGTTGTCCCGTCCCACCTAGCAAGTAAGGTTGGGCTGGGGTCCCCTGGGAGGATAAATGTTGGGGTGCAGGTTGGAACGAGAGTTACCTGTCCCGCTGCGGCCCGGCAGGCGCCAACGAACATGAAGCTTGTATAGATGTATATGGGCGTTCCCACAGCCTGCTGACCCCCTTTATTTGGGGTTGTGTCGGCGGGGCGGCAGAGGGTGGCGTGCACGGATGTGACCGGAGTGGCTTCATCTCAGTTTGCTTCCAGGTGCGCTTGGAACATCCGTCCGTGCGACAGAATGAGCGGTACCTTGCTATTGCGGGAATTGAAGCGACTGGGAGTTGAGGTGGCTGCCCTATCGGAGGGTGAGAAGACCTAGGGTAGCGGCTATGATCAGTGTGGGTGGGTACACTACTACTGGTCGGGCCGCAGCGATGGTCACACCTCCAGGGTGTAGCCATATCCATCTCCAGTCGACTTCAGCCCACGGTAGTCGAGGTGACACCGGTGATGAGGGATTATGGCATTGAGACTAGAAGCATGCTTTTGGCTCTTGTCTCTTATTATACGCTCCTACCGATGTATATAAAAATCGAATGTGGAAAGAGGCGTTCTATGACAAAAACTCGCATCGGCAGACGGTTCCCTCGAGCGAGATATTCGTATTGTTCTGGGCGGACTTCAGTGCGGTATCCGGCTGTGGACCGAGCTGGCTACGAGAGTCTGTCAGCCCCCATTGGCTTCGGGAGCTGATTCTTGGCCCTGACCACCTTATTGTTAGCACGCATGGAGGATCCTCCAGAAATTGCAGGGTTTAACGTGCCGAGTTCTGTGGCACCGACCATAGGCTGGTTTGGCTACCCTGCGGAGTCCCTTCAAAACTCCCCGTCCCTCCGGACCACCCTAAGGTGTTTCACTTGACAGCCTAAGGGAGGGGGAGGAGTGTGCCTGGGGTCACCATGGCAGTCTCTGACCGATTCACAGAACCAGCAACCTGATGGACCCAACGCTGTAGGAGTCTTCAAGCGGATAACACTTCGAAGCAGCTCAGGAGTCCATAGGTGTACCCAAAGGACAAGTGCAGAATTCCCATCGCCCTGGAGAATTAAAGACCACTGAAGCATGTCGGCAAGGCTTGGCTGAATGGGAATCAAGTCTTGCGTCGTCCATGCATGTAGGGCTCAGACACTGCTGAGAAGGGACAAGGAAACAGTTTCATCAGGAATCGTTCTGAGGAGATCGAAGGCCATTTCTGTTAAATGACTTCGCCCTGCCTACCAAGCCCTGAGAAAATTAACCCTAAGCCTCTTCACAGATGACTGCAATCTGATCAGGCGGATGACGGATCATCTCTCAGTCATGTGGGGTTTGTGAACGTTTTCGGGCTGAGTATTTGAAACATGGATACCAGGTAGACCATCAACGGCGCAGGCCGGTGCGGACACACCATCAGCGAGGGATCAGTTACCCATGGGTGGCCAGATGGAGGCACTGCAGACAGTCTTGATGCTGAGAGGCTGGACATGGCAGGGGAGACTTATGCAAAAACTGCTCCCTTTTTCGCACTGAGCTAGCAGGGTGAAGTGCAAGCGAAGAAGGCATGCAAGCCACTATACTATATAGGCTACCACACCATCGCGTCACATCACCAGGCGCAAAGCACCACCCATTTATATATACTACAGAATATTTATGTATATTATTTATAGAAAAGTACATTACAAACTAGACACACACAACACTTGCACACACAGTACCACCCTTACACACACAATACACATACAACAAAAATATATTCATACATCTTAAACATGTGAAATACACATTTTTGTCTGTAAATACATATAGTAGGTATGATATATATAACATATATGTAGGTATGTATATAGTATATATATAGGTATGTATATATTATACATATTGGGGGTTTAGGTATGTATATATATACAGGTATATGTAGGTATGTAGATATAGATATACATAATATAGTATATATTTGTGTAATATACTATTGGGTAGTTAGGTTAGGCCACAAAAAAAAAACATAAAGATACATATATTCCCAAATTTTATATTATATACATCATCATCAAGGGGCTAACGCCGACGGTGGCGCATGGCGCATGGTAGGCCAGATCGGTCACAGCCGGATAAACGCACTGAAGTCGCCCAGAAACCAATAAGAATATTCGACGGGGCAAAAGTCTGCCTGGATGCGAGTTTGGCATAGAACACCTCTTTCACATCGATGTTATATGACATGGTAGGAGCGTAATACACCAAATAAGAGACATGAAGCAAAAGCATGCTTCAGTCTCAATGCCATAATACGTTATCAAACCGGTGTCACTCAACTACCGTGGGCTGAAGTCGATGAGATGGTTAGGGACGAAACCTGGAGGTGGTGACCATCGCGGCGGGTCCCGACAGTAGTAGGGTAACTACTCACACTGATCATGCCGCTACAGGTCTTTCACCTCCGAGAGGGCAGCCACCTCAACTCCAGTCGCTTCAATCCCGCATAGCGAGGTACCGCCTCATCTGTCGTAAGGACCGGAGTCCACAAAGCGCAGACCTGGAAAGAAAGATGAGATTAAGCACTCCGGTCAACTCCGGGTGCACGCCACTTCTGCCGCCCCCGCCGACACAACCCCAAATAAAGGGGGTCAGCAGGCTGTGGACGCCCAGATACCTATATACATATATACAAGATTCATGGTTCGTTGGCGCCTGCCGGGGCGCAGGCGTGGACAGGTAACTCTCGTTCCAACTGTGTCAACAATAAGTAGCAAGGCCGGATGTACACTTCCCACCTCCGTCCAAGCCGCAGCCTTCTCCTTTGGCAGGACGCAGATGTCGCCTGCGTTCTCTTCGGCACAGGAACAACATCCGTCTCGAAGGGAACCGCCGCATAAAAGGACACGTCCGTAAGGCAGACACTAGAGAGGGACACATAAAAAAACACACACACCACCACACAAACACACCCACACACACACACACACACACACCAACAACACAAACACACACCAACCCCAAAACACCCAAAACCACCAAACAACACACACCCCACACATGATTACACACCCCACACACCAACACACACACACACACACACACAACACCACGTACAACACCACACACAAAAAAAAAAAAAACACACACATATATATATATATATATATATTTTATTTTTAAAAATAAACAAATATTATAAGAAAATTTATAATTTTTTAATTTTATAAAAAAAAAAAAAAAACCCAAAACAAAGCGTGTGTGTGTGGGTCTATATATTATAATATATTATATTATAAATAAAATAAATAAAAAAATTTAATAATGAAAAATAATAAAAGATAAATAAATTATTAATATATAAATATAATAAAATAAAATATATATACAACACACAAACACCCCAACCACACACACACACACACACACATACACACACACACCACACACACACACACACACACACACACACAAATATATATTATTATATATATATATATATATTTTTATATTTTTTAAATAATAAATGTATATTATTTATCAGACTATACATACATACATGGGTAAATATATGTGTGAAATATATTATATATTTTAATAAAATATTATATATATAAAATATATTTTTATACACAACACACTGTCAACAAAAAGTAAAAGGCGATGTCCCTTCACACCTCCGCCCAAAGCCGCCCTTCTTTTGGGCAGGACGCAGATGAACCCCGGCTTTTCTTTTCGGACGGGACATACACCCGTCCTAAAGGGAACCGCTGCAAAAAAAGGACCGTCCTAAGGCAGAGACACACAGAGGGGGCACGCGAGGGCCCAAGCCACACGGGGTCCAGCTCCACCCCTCGTCCTCCCCCCGGGGGACACGGGGTCTTTTGGGGGGGTCTCTATCGTCGTAAAGAAAAAACCCACAAGCTAACCCCTTTTCACTCACCCCCCCAAGCCCATCTCTGCTCGCCAATCTAGTGACGGGGGCTCCTAATCTCTCTGTCACTCATTTTCGGGGGCAGGGGGTGGCCCTCGTTACTTTGGGCGAAGGGGTGCTCCAACTCACGTGTCCTCACATCTGATGGCAGGGGTTTTAAAGAACCTACAACCCCAAAACGCATATTCGCCACCCCCTCGCCCCTCGCCGAGCCGTTCCGACCCACCGAAGTCCCTCCCGCCTTTTTTAAACGCCCAGCCATGCTCCAAGCCCTCTTCGATCAGTACCCAACCATGTCTTCCTATACTTGTGCGACCCTCACCCCTGTGCTCCCCCCTTGACAAAGTCGCTGAAAGTACCTCGCACTCTACGCCGCCCCCTCTAAATCTGGCTCACCTGCCTCGCTAATTCCGCGAACCCCGTAACACACCCAGGATGTCGCAGTTCTATCCAGCACCAAAAATTTCCTCTTTACTTTAAAGTAAGGTACCTATTAGTGCCGAGAAACATTGCCCTCCCTATCCCCACTCACCCTTTGAAAAATTTGCCTTCTTTAAAATTAAAGTACACGCCACTCTACAAACGCACACTACTAACTCTAGTAACTACCCCTGTAAACCTTGTTTTTTTAACAAAACCACGAGATCAAACCTAAGTGACACGCCCCCTCACTTCACCCCTCTTTCCCAGCCTAACCACCCCGAAATTTGATGTATTGTGTTAGTTTTTTTTCGTCTATTATAATTTTTACCCTCAGATCGAAAATTTGGGCTTATCTTTCTCTTGAAAAGAGTCCCTTCAAATTTATTTAGTTTTGAATGTTTGGCTGCTCTCAATTATTCATGTTTTTTTGGGCGAATTTAAAGAAATTTTCTATTTTTTTTCTCTTTTATGTTTTTCCTAATTTTTCACTTTATACTTCGCGTATGTTAATTTTGTGTATACTCTAATCGTTTTTATATTTTTTTTCATACCTCCGTTAACTGTCGCTGTTCACACGTAGATTTCGATCACCTACTATCCTTTTATTTTCTACCCGCTCACTTTTCTCGGAAATTTACTCTAAGATTGCGTATTTTACTATGTGCCACCCTATGCTATTAACTGAAACCCAATCTCTTTTACCACGCCCCTGAAGTTTGATTCTTGTCCTCAGAAAATAGAGTTTATCTTTTTTAGTTTAAGGTTTGGTGAATATTACTGATGGGAGTGTCTCCCGTTGCAAATTGGCAAAAACATTGGGACACCATCTTTTTTAGGCTTACTCGGTTAAATCGCCGCAAGTTAATTTTTCCCGTCATGGCCGTAAACGAGGAACCCGCGCCCCCCGCACCCGGGGAAATTCCTCTACGATTTTAAACGCCGAACGCGCACTGGGGATTTTACCCCAAATTAAGCCCGGGGTCATGGCCGTAACGAAGGAATCCTGCGGCCGCGCACACTTAGCTCATCATTGAGCGCCGAGACCGCATTTGAAATTAATTCAGGCCCAGCTGCCTTGTGTTCGAAACATATTACTTCCTACTTCCCCAAAAATATGGAATTTTTTCCATTAATTTTTTTATCTTTTATGATGGTACCCTTTTTGAATGCAATCCTACACATCCAGCAATTAACACCTTTCTTGACAGCCCTTGTGACAAAAATTTTTCTTATTCGCTCTATTTTTTTGCAAGGTGTTGACAAACATATCTCATCATCCCCCTTTGCCCTTTTACGGCCCGGTACATTATATTTCAGTTCTGAAGACGGACCCTCCTCGCTACTGAAGTTTCACCCATGCAACATTCATAGCGGGTTTTCCCGCTCCACCACCCGTCCTACCCGGGACACGGGGTCCTTGGGGGGTCTCATATCTGTCGTCAAGAATAAAAAAACAAGAAGCCCCTTTTCCTCTCCCACCCAAGTCCATCTCTGTCTCGCTCACATCAGTAACGCGGTGCCCCTAATCCTCGTGTCACTCATATTCGGGTGGCATGCGTGGCCACTCGTTTCTCGGGCAAAGTGGTCCAACTCACGGTCCTTACCAAAAACCCAACACCACACACACCACACAACACACAACAATATATATATATATATATATTATAATAATATTTATATATGTATTTTTAAACCAACCCAACACAAACCACACACACCACACACACCACCCACCACACACACCCCACCACACACACCACACACACCACACACCCGCGAACAACATGTTTTAGACACGCGCACACACACAGTCACCACCATACACACCACATATATATATAGAAATGATAGAAATATAGATAGATATATTTATCAACATCATATGTGTATTTTATATATATTATATATAAAATTATATATTATATAATAAATATATTATTATAAAATATAAAATATATGACACGCGCGCGCACACACACACACACACACACACCACCATATATATATATATATTTATTTTTATATTATATATATATATACATATACTACATATAATACAATATAGGCCCGCGGGGGCCGAGGGTTAGAGCATAAGACTAAAGACTGCCCACGACGGCAACTGAGTTCGGGGTTCGATCCCCGGGCCGCGCTTGCCCTTGGGGCAAGGACTTCACCTCGATTGCCTACCTGAAACGACATATCCCCTTGTGCGTGTGTGTGGGGAAAAGTCCCCGCCTTTCAAAAACCGGGGTTATTAGGAAGGCCTCCAATCGGCAAAGGGGGGCCTGCCATTAACCTTCATAATAATTAGAAGGCCCCTGCCGCAGTGGAATGAAAGGCTGTTCAAAAAAACACACACACACACACACCACCCAACACACACACACCACCCACCACACACACACCACAAATATATATAATTTATATATATAATATAATATAAATAATTAAAATATTTTATATATATATATTCATATCAATTAAATATGATAATAGATAGACTTTTGTGTATAATGCACACACAATATCATATCATGTACATATATGTAAATATTAATATTTTATTTTTATATATTATATATAATATATATATATTATATATATATATGTATGTATAATAAAATATAATTATATACATATATATATATAAATTTTAAAATTAATATATATTATATTAATATATATTATATATAATATATTATATATATATATATTATTATATATATATACTATCATGCACCTAACCCACACACGGACACCACACACCCACACACACACACTATGTATCTTAAATGTATACAAATTTTATTTTTTTTGGGGTGTGTGTATTTTTATATTTTATAAATCAAAAACGTAGGTATAATCTGATCCGCTG
>NW_023644196.1:0-8788 GCF_015228065.2 Penaeus monodon | reverse complement strand
CCCAACCCCTAACTGGCCCCAAAAACCCAAATAACCCTAAAAACCTAATTTAAAAAAACCCAAACCCCTTTAACTAATTAAAATTCTAAATTTTAAAACGATTTAAAAAACCTAACCTAATTGAACCTAACTAACTATCCTAATTAAACCCAAACCCTTTTTTTGTCCTCCTTCGCAGGCATTTTCGCCCGCAGAGAACGGGCTCCGGGAGGGGGGGCCGACGCAGGACCGGAGCTTTCCCAGGCTGCTTGCCCCCGGGGCATGCAACGCTGCCCAAACGCGCTCCAAAAGGCCTTGCACCCCGGGACTCCTCGCTCCCCCCCCCCCCTTCTTCTCTCTTTTCCTTCTCTTTCTCTCTTCAACTTCTTGCTCTTATTTTTCTTTCTCTTTCCCCTCTCCCCCTTACCTCTTGATTTTTTTTTTTTCCGTATCGCTATTCACCCCTCAGTTCTCTCTCTTTCTCTTTTCCCTTTTTCCTCTCTTCCTTTCCTTCTCTCTCTCTCTTTCTTTTCGCTCTCTTTCTTTTTTCTTTTTTTGAAATTTTTAAAATATTTTTTTTTTTCCCCCTTCTTCAAATTCTCATCTCTCTTCTATACCTTTCCCCTTGTTTCAAATTTTCCAAAGGAAATTCGAAATAATATGCTTATATAGTTACATATTATTTTTGTTTCATAAAAAATCATTTTTCCATTATTTATCACAAACATGTTATTATTACCATCACATTACATTATCATTATATTGTTATTATTTATTATTTTATTATTTTTTACTACTAATTAAATTATATATTATATATTTTTCTTTTTTTTAAATTTGGGAAATATTATATTTTATCATTATTATTTTTTCATTATAAACTTTTAACATTATCGATATTTTTTATTAGGTAAAAATTTTTTAAAAAAAAAAAAATTCCTTCTTTTCATTTTCATCATTACCCCATTAAAAAAAAAAAAAAAATAATAACGGACAGCCTCGCA
Source organism: Penaeus monodon (assembly GCF_015228065.2). Lineage (NCBI taxonomy): Eukaryota > Metazoa > Arthropoda > Malacostraca > Decapoda > Penaeidae > Penaeus > Penaeus monodon. Next base: position 7,805 of record NW_023644196.1, on the reverse strand, counting down.
ATTTAAACCCAGAAGTCACAGAAACGTTGATCATGCAGCCTTAAAGGTTGTAATCCCTACATAACAAACAAAAAATCCATAATGGGTTGTCCCACTGGGAAACAGCCCTTTGGGAAACCCAGAGGAAAAAAAAAAGGCGGGGAAATCAGCAAATTCAGAGCAGCACAAAAAACCACACAATCACCCCAAACCAAAAGCGTGTTTGTTATGCACAACCACACACACACAACATGTGGGTACTACTCCGCAAATATTATAAATAGCCATACCCCAAAGTCATTATGAAAAACAAGAAATTTTTTCTTCTTCTCTTCGTTTTTGAATAATTTTAGTTAGTAATACACTTAAAGGGGTGACAACTGATGCTATTCTTTGTAAATATAAAAGAACTTTGAAACCTTTTAATCATTAATGCACGGTGAAAAAATTGCAGTATTAAAGGACTGAAACCCAATCGAAAAAGCTAAATTTTGGTTTTTTGGTACCCACTTTGCACGAGCTTGGAGGGGAAAGGGAAAGCGAGGGGTAGGGGGGGAAAGGGAGAGGGGGGGGGAAGGGGGGGGGAGAAGAAAGCGATGGGAAAGAGAAGAAAAAAAAGGGGGGAGGGGAGGGGGAAGATGAAGGGGGGGGGAGAGGAAAGGATAGGAAAAAAAGGAGAAAAGGAAAAGGGGGAGAGGGGAGAGGGGAAGATAGGGGTGGAGAGGGGAAAAGGTAAAAAAGAGGAGAAAAGGAAAGGGGGAAGTAGCGGGGGAGAGGAAAAAGGGAGAGGTGGGGGGAGAGGAGCATCTTCGGAAAAATTTTCCCTTTAGAATTCTTCCACATACAGGCGTTTTACCTTTGAAAAACTGCCGACTAAAAATTGAAAACAAAAAACTAAACCCAGGACACGTTCTTTTTAAAAAAAAAATTCACAAATCCACAACAAAATAAGGGGTCTCCAAAAATCAAGTTTAAAAGACACAGAAAAGAAAAATTTTAAAAGTGGATCATTAATACACAAAAAAATTGATCCCAAGGAGAGCAAAAAAATACTTTGGAAGTGTATCTACTTTTCTGATTCAAAAGCACCAAACATCAAGCAAAAAAAAACAGTCCAAAAAAGTGTTTAAGGCTGACACAAGGCAATCCGTGGGAAAACTGAATAGGATTTCGCTGAATAACACATTCCGCTGAGTATCCTCCCTTAAAGCATGATTGTTATAAACATTATTATTCCCTTTTTAATTACCTCACAGTTAATGATGATAGGGTGCTAATAAAATAATACTAATTAAATTGAATACCTTTTTTATTTTTTATCATTTTATCATTTCCCTTATATTTCAGTATTTTATTATTTTTTTGGTTTTTCTATCATTAGCATTATTAGTCATTATTATTTTTTCATTAAAAATCATAATTCACTTATTATTTTATTTTATTTTATATTATTATTATTAATACCATATTTTTAATTTTTAAAAAATTTAAAAAATTTCAATTTTTTTTACTATTTTTTTGTCATTACTAATTTGATATCATTTTTTATATTTTTAATATTATTTCTATTATTATTATTAACATTATAAATTTAAATTATAGTTTTTTATATTAATTTGTTACTATCATTATTTTCCTTATAAATTTATTATCAATATTTTTTTGATTATTTTTTACAATTAAATTATTTTTTTTTATTTTTATTTATCAAATTATTATTTTTATATTTTTTATTACTTATTAACATTTATTTTATTATTCTATCATCAAAAATGTATATTTTAAAATACATTTCATTATTAACATTATAAAAAAACGAATATTAATTTTTTTTATCCTTGTTTTTTTTTTATTTTCCCCCCTTTCCCTTTCTCTTTCTCCCATCTTCTTTTTCTTCCCGGGGTCTTTTCTCCCCCTTTTTCATTTTCCCCCCCTTCCCCCCACTTTCTTTTTTTTTCTCCCCCCCCCCTTTTTTCCCTCCCTTCCCCCCTTTTCCTTCTTTTTTTCCCCCCCCCCCCCCTTTTTCTTTCTCTCTCCTTTCTCTCTTTCCCCCTCTTTCTCTCCCCTTTTTCCCCTTTCCCCCCCTTTTTCCCTTTTCTCTCCCTTCCCCTCTCCTCTCTTTTCTTTTTTTCTAACCTTTATTCCCCTAAATTTCTTTCCCTTCCCCCCCCCTTTTCCCCTTTCTCCAATTTTCCTTTTTTTTGTCCTATTCCCTCTTCCCCCCCTTTTTCTCTCCCCCCCCCCCCCCCCCCCCTTTTCCCTCTCCCAACCCCCCCCCCCCTTCCTTTTCTTTTTCCTTTCCCCCTTTCCCCCCTCCTTCCCTTTTTCTCCACCCCCCCCCCTTCCCCTCCCTTTTTTTTTTTTTTTTTCCCTTTCTCCCTTTTTTCTCCCCTTTCCCCCCCCCCCCCCAAATTTTTTTTTTTTCCCTCCAATTTTCCCCCCCCTTTTTTTTCCCCCTTCCCCCCCTTTTTCCCCCTCTTCCCCCCCCTTTCCCCCTCCCCCCCTCCCCTCTCTCCCTCTCCCTCTCCCCCCCTTCTCTCTCTTTTTCCCCTCCTCTTTCCCCCTTTCTCTCTTTTCCTTTTCCCCTTCTCCCCTTTTTTTAAAAAACTTGGGTAAAAAAAAATAAAAAAAAGGAAAAAAGGGGGGGGGGGGGGGGGGGGGGGGGGGGGTAAAAAGGGAAAAAAAAAAAAAAAAACCTTTTTTTAAAAAAGGGGGGGGGGGGGGAAAGAAAAAGGGGCAAAAAGGGAAGGGAAAGGGGAAAAAAGGGGGAAAAAAAAAAAAACCCCATATAAAACATTAAACCAAAAAATTTTTTCCAAAAATTTTTTAAATTTTTTTAAAAAAATTACCATTTCCTAATTTAAAAAATAAAAAACCCCCCCCCCCCCCCCCCCTTTTTTGCCTGTTCCCCGGGTTATTTTGTGGGTGAGAAAGGGGACTTTTTTTAGAATAAATAGACAATCTTAAAACGTAACATTTTTATTAAAACTCGATATATACAATAAAAAAATTTCGAAATCATAGGATTAGAAAACCTACTTAAAATTTTAATTGGTTTCGTAAACGAACCATGATAAAAGCAAAAAGATCGGAACTAAAAAATACTTTAGATACAGAAAAAAAAAAGATAAAAAAATAAATGAAATGTAAAATCTTCAAATGGTTAAGGACTTCAGTGATCGACAATAATATTATATAATATATATATATTAATTAATATATAATATATATTTTATATCAATAAAGGGATGCTCATTTTGTGGGGGGGCCCTTTAACCTCCCCCCGGATCTTAAGCTTTTTTTTTCCCCTTTTACCATCGACAACTAGCAAATACTTTGATGTTTCGCTAGTCTTGTCTTCGGTTTGTCTTCCCCCCTGTTTCCTATCACCATCCCTGCAGCAATTTTTCTCAAAACTTTTACTTCTATTACATGACCATAAACTTTTTAATTTTTTTGTTCAAGATGTCCCCAGCCGTTTTTTAAATTTTTATTTTTTTCCAGCCAATTAAATTTAATTTTTTTAAATTAATTTTAAATTATTTTTTAGAATATATTTTTTTGGTTTAAAATATATATATTTTTTAAAAATGAAAAAATATGTACTTTGGAAATTTATAATTTTTGGGGAGAAATATTTAAAAAACAATAAAAAAAAGAAATCATTTTTTTTTGGTCCCTACAATGTTTTTGGTAGGGGTCACGTACCCGGGGCCCGGGGTGCGGGTATCCTTTTCCCCCTTGAAAGATAAACGGGGTTTTTCCCCGGGGGCCCTGAGGTGATTTCCCGGGCAGGGGGAGGGTGTTACTTGTGAAAAGGGTCGCATGGGGAAGGCTACGATACAAAAAAACCCACTTTCCACAACCTCCTTTGAAAAATAAAAGGGGTTAGAATGACCCCCACGCACGGCACCACAGGTGGAAAATGTTGCCACCTTTTCTTCCTTTTACTTCCTTTATCCGTGCTCCCGGGTGATTGAAGTAGGACCCGGGGAAGTAAAAAAAATGATTTTTAATATTTATTATTTAAAAAATTTTTTATTTTTTATTTTTATTTTTATTAATATTACATTTATTTTTTTATTAGTATATTTTTAAAAATATTATTATAACTGCAATAAATTTCAAAAAAAAATAATTTTAAAAAATAAAATTGCAATAATGAGATAATAATTTTCAAAATGATGATAATGGGTGATAACGATAATAATGATGAAAATCATGATAATAAAGAGGATAATAAAAGGGAAATTTTGTCCATATATGATAAAAAAAAAAAAAAGAAAAAAAAACCCCAAAAATCGAAAAAACGGCCCAAAAACTAGCGAAAAAAAGGGGCCTTTTTTAGAGTTTTAAATCCCAAAGACGTTTTTTTTTTATTCATTTTTTTTATTTTGGCAATTTTTAGGGGAATAATGAAATAATTACCCGAATTCTTTAATCTGACAATAATGATTATTAAAAATGAGGGAAAGAAAAGAATTTGGATAACATTTTTTGATTATTAAAATTATTTTCTATTATCATTATTTTTTTCAATATTATTATTTACTATCAATATAAAGAAAAAATAATAAAAATAATAATAAATAATAATTATAAAAATTATTAAAAATTTTTATTTTTATTATTGTTTTTTTTTTTATTTTTTTTAGTTTTTATTTTTATTATTTTTATTATTATTATTATTACTATTTTTTATTTTTACTATTGGGTTTTAAATTTTTGTATTATTGCCCAAAAAAATATTATAACTGAAAAAAATAAAAATAAAATAATAATATGTTAATAAATAAAAAATAATAATTTTTTTTAAAATTTAAAAATAATAATCGTTAAAAATATTGTATTTTTACATTATTGGGTTTTTATTAAACATTATTATTTTTTACGGGATATAATTGCAAAAATAATTATTATAAAAGTAAAAAACTACAGCCTTAACGATTTAATTAAAAAAATGATATGAATAATTATATAAAAACGTTTTTTAGTTTATTATTATTGTTATTACTATTATTATTGTAGTTTTTATTAGTATTTTTTGTAAAATATTTATTAAAACTGCAAAATTGCAATAATAATGAAATAATTGAATAATGATGATATAATTGCAAAAATGATGAAATGATATGATAGGTATGATAATGATGATATAACGATAATAATGATGATAACATGATAATAATGAGATATAACAGGAATTATGTCCATATATAATAAAAAAGGAAAAAGAAAAAAACCCCAAAGAAAAAAAAAACGGCAAAATTTGGAAAATTACCCTTTTTGAGAGAGACTCCAAATGAAGTTTTTTCCTCTTTGATGATTTGGAAATTTTATTGGTAAAATGAAAAAATTTACCAAATTCTAAAAATCATGCAATAAGATGAAAAAAGTGAAAATAAAGAGAATTTGGAAAAATTTGTGATTTTAATTTTATTACTTTATCATACTATTATCAATTTTATTATTTAAACTATAAATAAAATAATTAATAATAATAATAATAAAAATTTAATTTAATAATTTTTATTTTATTTTTATTATTTTATTATTATTATTAATATTATCATATTTTTTATTTTCATATATCCTTTAATTATTAGTATTATTACCCAAAAATTATTTTTCCCTGTATAAAAACAAAATAATAATAAAAGTATAATAATAATAATAAAATTTTATAAATTGTTATTTATATTTTTGTTATTTTATTCTTATATCTTTTTACGGGTTTTTAAAAATCCAAAAAAAAATTTTTAAACTAATAATTAAAGAAAAACGAGTTAATAAAAATGAATGAATAATTTTTATAAAAACGTTATTTTTTTATTTTGTTATTACTATTATTTTGTAGGGGTTATAGTTTTTATTTGAAATTTTATTATAACAAAATAATTGCAATAAAAATGAAAAATGAAATAATATGATAATATTGCAATAATGATGATAATAATTGCAATTTGTGAAAATGATGATGATAAGATGATAATGATGATGTAACGAAAATAATGATGATAATCATGATAATAATGATGTAAAAACAACAATTGGTCCAATATAATAAAAAAAGGAAAAAAAAAAAAAATCCCAAAGGCAAAAAACGCAAAATCTAACAAAAAAAACCTTATGAGTTTATACTAAAAAATAATTTTTTTCCAATCATTTTTGTTAGGAATTTATTGGGGTATAATGAAAATAATTCCCAAAATTTCTTTTTATTCATGACAATAATGATGATAAAAGGAAAAATCAAGAGAATTTGTAACATTGAGATTTTTAATATTATTACTATTTTTAATTATCATTAATTTTATTATACTACTATAATATAATAATAAAAATTATTATTATTTTTATTTTATTTTATTTTTTTTTCTATTTTTTATTATTATATTATTATTATTTATTTTATTATTATATTTTTATATTACTTTATTTTTTATTTTTCCCCCAAAAAAATTTTAAACTGAAATATAGAAATAATAATAAACAAGAAAATAATAATAATAATAATCGTTATAATTTTGTTTTTAAAATCATTATGTTTTTATTAAAATTTATTATTCTTTTTTTTGGTAGTATATTTGCAAAAAAATTTTTATAACAGTAATAATTACAGTAAAAAACGATTTAAATTAAAATAAGGAATGAAAATTTTATAAAAACTTTTTTTTGTTATTATAGTAAAAAAATATTGATAATAGTAATGAAAATGTAATTTTATAATAACATCAAATGTTTCCAAATTCCTTTATTCTCACTTTTATCACATTATTGTCATGAATAAAAAAATTTTTGGTAATTATTTTTTCCCCAAATTTTTTTAAAAAAAAATGAATGGAGAAAAACGTCCTTTTGGAATACTCTCAAAATCTATATTCGCTAGTTTTTGCCTCTTTTTCGATTTTGGGGATTTTTTCTTTTTCCCTTTTTTTTATAATGAAAAACAATTCTTGTTTTTATATTATTATTATCAGGGTTTCATCATTATTATCGTTTATCATCACATTAAACATTTTTGAAATTTTTATATTTATTATTTTAATTTTCTTTAAAAAATATTCCATAAAAAACTCAATAATAAAAAGTAATAACAATAATAAAAAAATAAAATTTTTTTTATAATAATATTCTTTTCATTTTTTAAATTTTCAGTTTTACTGTAATTATTACTTTTAAATTTTTCAATATACTACCCGGTAAAAAAATTAATGTAATAATAACAATAAGATATTTAAAAACAATTTAAACGATTTTTATTATTATTATTTACTTATTTTATTTTTATTATTTATTTTTTTTATTTTTTTTCAGTTATTTTATTTTTTGGGAAAATAATACTAATAATTAAAGGAATATAATAAAAAGAATAATGATAATAATAATAATTATATTTTTAAAACATATTATTTTTATATTTTTATTATTTATTATTATTTATATTAAAAAATTTTTATAAAAATTAAATAAAATTAAATTTAAAAAATTAAAGTTATTTCCTTTTTTCATTTTTCATATTTCATATTAAGAATTTTGGGAATTATATATTATTTTAAAAAATTAAAAAAATCAAAATTAAAAAAAAATTTTAATATTTATATTTTTTTATTTTATTTTATTTTTTTTTTTATAAAGGCACAATTTTAATAATTATTTTTAAAAATTTTAAAATTAAAGTAATTATATTAATATTTTTTTTCCCCCAAATTTAAAACCAATTCTCAGTATCCCTTTTTTCATAAATTTTTCATTTTTTAATAAATTTTTTACAATTATTATAATTAAAAACCCTAATAAAGTAATAAAATAAAAAAAAAAAAAAA
>NW_023644195.1:0-8788 GCF_015228065.2 Penaeus monodon | reverse complement strand
GAATTTGTCCATATATAATAAAAATAAAGTATAAAGAAACATTCCAAAAGTAAAAAGGCAAAATCAATACAAATATACTTTTGAGAGTATATCAAAATGACGTTTTTTATTTCTTTTGATTATTGTTGGAATTATAGGTAATAATGATATTGTGTTATTAGTATTTATTGCAAAAAATAAACATAAAATTGACAATAAAATGAATGATACAATTGCAATAATTGATGATAATAATTCAATAATGTATATATATTATTATATGATATAATATATGCATATAATTAATTATATATATTAATGATGATAATAAGAATTGTTACTATATATATAAAAATATAAAAACATCCCAAAGTGAAAAGCGGAAAATCTAGCAATATAAGCTTATATGAGAGTATCTCTAAAATGACGTTTTTTTTATTATTTGTTGTAATTATTATAATATTATATAATTACAGAAGTATAATTAATATAACAATAATGAAATAATAATACAGAATAAAGAATTTATAAGATTGATATAATTAATATTATTAAATATTATTATTATTATTATGTTATTATTATTATTATTTTGTTATTTATTATATATTAATACTTAATTATTATATATCAAAAATTATTTATTAATATATAAACATAATATATAAATAATATAATAATGGTATTAATATTTATTAGTATTATTATTGATAATATCAGTTATAATTGATGATAGATAATAATTGAAAATATTATATATATAATATATACAGTAATCAATATAATAATAAAATATAAAAAAATTACAAACGTTTTATTATTGTTATTAATTTTGCTATATATTAGCTTGTTGGTTATGTATTATTGCAAAAATAGATTATAACTCCAATAATTGCAATAATAATGGAACAATTGCAATAGTAATAAATGATAATATGACATGAATGATATAATGATAATAAGATGATAAAGAAAAAAGATAATATGATAATATGAATATGATAATAAAGAATTTCCATATAATTCAAAAAAAGAAAAATTCCAAATGAAAAGCGTCAAATAGACAAAAGCTTTTGAGATTCATTGCGTTTTTCAATTTCATATGATAATTACATATTTATAATAATGAAATAATTCAAATTGTATTAATAAAATATATATATAATGAAATAATATAATTTTATTAATTTGAATTTTATTATTATTATATTATTATTATTTATTATATTATTATTTATTATTATTATTATTATATTATTTAAAAATTATTATATTAATATAATATAATATAATATATATAATATTAATAATCTGATTATAATTATTATTATATAAATATAATTATATAATATATAAATAATTAATAATGATATAATATTATTAAGTAATATTATGTAATATATATTATTATTAATGATGTAATAATTAAAAATATTATTTTATAAAGTATATTGTAATATCGATATAATTATATATGAAAATATATTAAAATCGTTATTATTTATTATTATTTATTATTGATTATTGTTGTTATTAATATTATTGCAAATTATATATAATCAATAATGTGATAAAATATAAAATGAATAATATGATAATAATATAAATGAATTGTGTCATATATATATAATAAGTATATAAAAATAATGATGATAATCAAATTAGATATTATAAGAATTGTCAATTATATAAAAAATTTTTGTATAGAATAATTACAATATAAAAGCGGAAATTATAAATAACTTAAGGTATAACAAAATAATTTTTCATTTATTTGTTTGAATTATTAGGTAATATATTATTAATTACTATTTTATTATTATTATATTAATATTATGTGAATTAAATAGAATTTTAATAATTTGAATATTTTAAAAATCTATTAATTAATATATATATATAATTATTATTATATATTATTATTATTTTATATTTATTATTATATTATTAATTATTAGTATTATGCATAAATTTGTATGTAATAATAAAAAATAATATATAAGTAATAATAATAAAATGCTATTTAATAATTATATAATTATTAATTTATTTTATTTATTATTATTTTACTTTGTTATGTTATTGATATTAAATATTATTAACAATAATTAGTAATAAAATATAATTAAATAATGATATAATAATTAATAAAATTTAATGTTGATATTATTGTTATATAATATTAATTATGTTATTATTATTAATATATAATAATATATAAAATTGCAATTGTATAATAATTGATATGATGTAATGTTTGATGATAATGATGATAATGATGATGATAACGATAATAAGATGATAATCATGATAATATGATGATAATAACAGGAAGTGTCCATATTAATTAAAGGTATAAGAAAAATTCCAAAGTCGAAAAGCGGCAAATCTAGCAAATATACTTTGAGAGTATACTCCAAATGACTTTTTTTTCGATTTCTTTGGATTGGCAATTATTAGGTAAAATGATATATTACCAGAATTGTTTTAATATAAACAATAATGATGTAAAAGTAGAATAAAGGAATTTGATAACATTTGAATATTATTAAAATTATTATTATTATTATTATTATAATATTATATTATTATTATTTATTAAATTATTATTATTATTATATTTATTATATTACTATTACCCTTAATTATTAGTATTAAATTGCCAAAAAATTTATTATACTGTAATAATAATAATAATAATAATAAGTATAAGTATAAATAATTTAATGCTATGGTTATAAATATTGTTATTATATTATTATTGTTATTATTTCATTATTATTATTTGTACGGGTATGTAAAATTGCAAAAATAATTATTATAACAGTAATAATTTACATAAATAACGATACTCAATTAGATAATGATATAAATGAATTATAAAATCGTTATTATTGTTATTATTATTGTTATTACTATTATTATGTTGGGGTTATTAGTATTATTGCAAAAATATATACTAAAAACTCCAATAATTGCAATAATTATGATAACAATTCCCAATAATGATGATAATACTTGCAATAATGATGATAATGATATGATAATGATTAATGATATGATAATGATAAAGATAATGATGATAATCATGATAATATGATGATAAAAACAGGAAATTGTGTCCATATATAATATAAAAAAAGTATAAGAAAACATTCCAAAAGTCGAAAAAGCGGCAAAATCTAGCAAATATACCTTTAGAGTATACCCCAAAATACGTTTTTCGATTTTCTTTGGTGTTTTAGGCAATTATTAGGTAATAATGAATAATTACCAGAATTGTATTAATCATAAACAATAATTTTGTAAAGTGAGAATAAAGAGAATTTGATAACATTGAATATTATTAAAATATTATTATTAAATTATTATTATATTATTATTATATTATTATTATTATTATTATTTTTTATTATTATTATTTAATTATTGTATATATTGCCAAAATTCATATATGTAATAATAACAATAATAATAAAGTATAATTTAAATAATAATAATGCTAGTGGTATAATATGTTATTAGTATATTATAGTAATTATATCATTATATATATTTGTAACTGGTATATAATTGCAAAAAATTATTATAACAGTAATAATTAAGTAAAACGATATAATTAGAAATGATATAATAATTATTATAAAATCGTTATTATTGTTATTATTATTGTTTTACTTAATATTAGTTGTGGTATTAGTATATTGCAAAATAATTATATAACTCCAATAATTGCAATAATAATGATAACAATTGCAATAATGATGATAATAATATTGCAATATGATTGATAATTATATAAATATGATAATGATGATAATATGATATAGATATAATGATGTAATCATGATATATGATGTATATAACAGGAATTGTGTCCATATATAATATAAAAAAGTATAAGAAACAACATTCAAAAGTGAAAAAGCTGAAAATCTAGCGAAATAATAGCTTTTGAGAGTATACTCAAATGAGTTTATTTTTCGATTATCTTTGATTTCGCAATTATTGTGGTAATAATGATAATAATGATACCAGAATTGATATCATAACAATAATGATGATAAAAGTGAGATAAAGAGAATCTTTGATAAAACATTAAATAATTAAAATAATTATTATATTATTATTATTTTATTATATATTATTTTTGATTTATTTTTTATTTAATTATTATATATTATTAATAATTATTAGTATTATTCAAAAATTATATAATAATTGTAATAATAACAATAATAATAATAAGTATAGTATAATAATATTAATCTATGGTTATAATATTGTTATTAGTATTATTATTGTATTATTATCATATTATTATTTGTACTGTAGTATAATTTGCAAAATAATTATTATAATAATAATAATTACAGTAATAACGATACTAATTATGGATAATGTATAAATAATTTAATATAAAATCGTTATTATTGTTATTAATTGTTATTATTTATATTATTGTTTGTATTAGTCATTATTGCAAAATATATACTATAACTCCAATAATTGCAAATTAATGATAACAATTGCAATAATGATGATAATAATTGCAATAATGATGATAATGATGATGATAATGATGATAATGATGATAATGATGATGATAACGATAATTATGATGATAATCATGATAATGATGATGATAATAACAGGAATTGTGTCCATATATAATATAAAAAAGGTATAAGAAAAAATCCCAAAAGTCGAAAAGCGGCAAAATCTAGCGAAATATAGCCTTTTGAGATATACTCCAAAATGACGTTTTTTCGATTTCTTGGTGATTTCGGCAATTATTAGGGTAATAATGATAATAATTTACCAGTATTTGATTAATCATAAACAAATAATGATTAAAAGTGAGATAAAGAGAATTTTGATAACATTTGAATATTATTAAAATTATTATTATTATTATTATTATTAATATTATTATTATTATTATTATATTATTATTATTATATTATTATTATTATTATATTATTACTATTATCTTAATTATTAGTATATTGCAAAAATTATTATACTGTAAAAATTTAACAATAATAATAATAAGTAATATATAATAATATAATGCTAGTGTTATAATATTGTTATTAGTATTATTATTGTTATTATATCATTATTATTATTTATACTGGTAGTATAAATTGCAAAAATATTATTATAACAGTAATAATTACAGTAATAACGATACTAATTAAGATAATGATTATAAATATTATAAAATCGTTATTATTGTTATTATTATTGTTATTACTATTATTATGTTGGGGTTTATTAGTATGTATTTGCAAAAATAATACTATATCCAATAATTGCAATAATAATGATAACAATTGCAATAATGATGATAATTAATTGCAATATGATGATAATGATGATGAAAGATGATAATGATGATGATTAACGATAATAATGATGATAATCATGATAATGAATGATGATAATAAAGGAATTGTGTCCATATATAATATAAAAAAGGTTATAAGAAAAACTTCCCAAAAGTCGAAAAAGCGGCAAAATCTAGCGAATATAGCCTTTTGAGGTATACTCAAAATGACTTTTTTCGATTTCTTTGGTGATTTCGGCAATTATTAGGGGTAATAATGATAATATTACCAGAATTGTATTAATCATAACAATATATGATGATAAAAGTGAGATAAAGAGAATTTTGATAACATTTAATATTATTATTATTATATTATTATTATTTATTTATTATATTATTATTATTATTATTATTATTATTATTCATTATTATTATTAATTATATTATACTATTTCTAATGAATTAGTATTATTGCAAAAAATCTATTATAACTGTAATAATAACAATATAATAATAATTAAGTATAATAATAATTAATGCTAGTGGTTATAATATTGTTATTAGTATTATATATTGATAATATTATCATCATATTATTATTTAGTACTGGTAGTAAATTTTGCAAAATAATTATTATAACAGTAATAATTACAGTAATAACGATACTAATTAAGATAATGATATAATAATAATTATAATAAAATCGTTATTATTGTTATTATTTATGTTATTACTATTATTATTGTTGTTGGTTATTAGTATTTTTTGCAAAAATATATACTATAACCCCAATAATTGCAATAATATGATAACAATTGCAATAATAGATGATAATAATTGCAATAATGATGATAATATGATAAATGATGATATGATGATAAATATGATAGATATATATGTATTGATAAATATGATGATTAATAACAGGAATGTGTGCCATATATAATATAAAAAAGATAAAGAAAACATTCCCAAAAGTCGATAAAAGGCGGCAAAATCTAGCGAAATATGCTTTTGAGTTATACTCCAAAATGACGTTTTTTGATTTCTTTGTGTGATTTCGGCAATTATTAGGGTAATAAGATAATAATTACCAAATTGTATTAATCATAACAATAATGATGATAAAAGTGAGAATAAAGAGAATTTTTGATTAACATTTGAATATTATTAAATATTATTATTATTATATTATATTATTATTATTATTATTATTATTATTAGTATTATTATTATTATTATTATATTACTATTATCTTAATTATTAGTATTATTGCCAAAAAATCTATTATATCTGTAATTATAACAATAATAATAATAAGTATAATATAATAATAATAATGCTAGTGGTTATAATATTTGTTTTTTAGTATATTAATGTTATTATTATCATTATTATTATTTGTACTGGTATTATAATTGCAAAAATAATTATTATTAACAGTATAATTACAGTTATAACGATACTAATTAAGATAATGATATAAAAATATATAAAATCGTATATAATTGTTATTATTATTGTTATTATATTTTATTGTTGTGTTATTAGTATTATTGCAAAAATATATACTATACTCAATAATTGCAATAAAATGATAAAATTGCAATAATGATGATAAATTGCAATAATGATGATAATGATGATGATAATGATGATAATGATGATAATGATGATGATAACGATAATAATGATGATAATCATGATAATGATGATAATAAAGAGGAATTGGTTTTATATAAAAAAAAAGGTATAGAAAAACATTCCCAAAAGTCGAAAAAGCGGCAAAATCTAGCGAAATATAGCCTTTTGAGAGTATACTCCAAAATGACGTTTTTTCGATTTCTTTGGGATTTGGCAATTATTAGGGTAATAATGATAATAATTACCAGAATTGTATTAATCATGACAATAATTGATGATAAAAGTGAGAATAAAGAGAATTTTGATAACATTTGAATATTATTAATATTATTATTATTATTATATATTATTATTATTATTTTATTATATTATTATTATTATTATTATTATTATTATCTATTATCTTAATTATTAGTATATTGCCAAAAAATCTATTATAACTGTAATAATAACAATAATATAATAAGATAAGTATAATAATATAATGCTATGGTTATAATATTGTTATTAGTATTATTATTGTTATATTATCATTATTATTATTTGTACTGGTAGTATAATGCAAAATAATATTATAAATAATATTACATTTTAATAGAGTATAATATGATTATAAATAATTATTAAAATGTTATTATTTTTATTATTGTTTTATATTATATTGTTGGGTTATATATATTATTGCAAAAATAATACTATAACTCAATAATTGCATATATAATGATAACAATTGCAATAATGAATGATATAATTGCATATGATGATAATGATGATATAATGATGATAATGAATGATAATATCATGAATAATATGAGGATAATCAGAATTAATATAATAAAGGAATTTGTCCTTAAAATTAAAAAAGGTAAAAAAAACTTCCAAATGAAAACCAAAATATAGCGAATAGCCTTTTGGGGTACCCCAAATATTTTTTTTATTTCTTTGGGTATTCGAATTATTATAATAATGATAAAAAATTAAGAATTATTAATTATACAATAATTTTATAAATGAATAATAAATTTTATAAATTTAATATTATTTATTATTATTATTGTTATTATTATTATATTATTATTTTTATTATTATATTATTATTATATTATTATATTTTAAATATATAAATTTATTATAAATTATTTAAAATAATTTAAAATTAAAAAATTATTATATCTGTAATATAACATTAATAATAAGTTAAAATTAAAATTAATAAATCTTTTTATAATATTTTTAAATTATTATTTTTAATTGTAATTATATCTTTATTATTATTATTACTGGTAGTATAATTTAAAATAATTATTATATAATTAAAATTAATAATAATATAAAATTTTAGATAATGTTTAAAAATTAATTATTATAAAATGGTATTAATTGTATTAATATTGTATTAGCTAATTAGTGTATTAGTTGATGGTATATTAGTAGGTTGGATTTTTTTCAATTTTAAAAAAGATAAAAAAAATTTTTTAAAACAAAAGGAAATTTTTGGAATTTTTAAAATTTTTTCTTTTTTGTGATTTGGTTTTGTTAAAATTTTTTTTCCTTTAATAAAGGGAAAAAAAAATAAAAAATTTTAAAAAAAAAAAAATTTTTATTTTTAAATTATTTTAATATTTTTTTTTTTTTTTTTTATTTTTAAAATTGAAATTTAAGTTTTTTTAAAAAAAATTTTAATTTAAAAATAAAAAAAAATTATAAATTAATAATAAAAATTTAATTTTTAAATAATTTTTTAAAATTTTTTTTATTATTTTAATATTATTTTTTTTTAAATAAAAATTGAAAAATTAAAAAAATATAAAAAAAAAAAAAATAAAAAA
>NW_023644194.1:0-8788 GCF_015228065.2 Penaeus monodon | reverse complement strand
GTCGGCGCCCATTTTTTTTTTCCCCTGTTTTTTAAAGGAACCGTAGTCCTCGTTTTTAGCTTTGATTTGTTTTTTATCCGAATTTCGTGGGTTCCCTCGGCTTTCCCTGGCACATTTTTTTTTTGACTATTTAAAAAAAGGGTTAGTGATTTTGTTGCGTAACCTTTTTTGACCCGCATTTTCCAAGAGTTGGGTTCTGGGTTTCCCTTTTAACCCCCATTCATTGTTTTTAATTTTAAAATTCTTCCCCTTTGGGAAGTTTTTTGTATATTTTTGCGACCCGGCTGCCAACCATCCCCAAAAGATTGAACCCTTATTTAAACCACCGAAAACATTGAATGATTTTGGTAGTAATTGGTTTTTTAGGTTTTTTTTAAAAAACGGTTTTGGGGCGAGGATTCCCAAGCCGGGGTCCCCCTTAGAATTCCTTATAAAAGGAATAATATTTGGAAAGATTGTTATAATTTTTTGGGTTTATAAAAAATTAAAAAAGTTTAGGACCGAAAATTAGGAACGAACCTAAATATTGGAAAAATGAAAACAAATTAACAGCTTCAGTCTAATTAATATAAAAAAGCCATAAAAATTTAGGAAAAAAAATGAAATGTTTTTAACATTTCAAAGAAATGTGGTTTACCATCTTTTTAAAATTTCATTTACTTATTCCCCAAAGTAATTTAATTTCTGTGTTGATGGGCCCTCGACCTAAGTGCCCAGGTTTCCCCAAGGTCTGAATCCGACCTTGGGTAAAGTTAATACATCACAAAAGGGATGAAATTATATCAACATACTATATAATCGTTTTCCCGAATGGCCCATTGAAGCATGAAAGGCTCTGTTGTTTGTATATGAAGCCCCTTCATTCCAAAACGCCGCAGCGTTCCCAGTATGTTAACCGCGAACTTTTACGCTCGGGAAACAAAACACTTTTCCACTACTCCCCCTCAGCATATATTTCTGATACAAAAATGGGCATCCCTCAGTGGTGACCTTGGAGGCGGAAGGGACTGCACAAGAGGAAAGTCTTGCCGAAATTAATATTACAAAAAAAGAGCACAACGTAGATCGGTATTTTTCTACCAAGTGTTTCCTCCTCCTCTTGATCTCGGTCTGTACGTATTAAAGTATTTATCTATCTATTTTATCTATCTGTCTATCTACTATCTATTAGCTAATATATACATAAATATAATAAAAAAAAATAATAAACAAAAAAAAAAAAAAAATAAAATATATATATATAATATAGATATATAATATATTATATATATATTTAAAAAATATATAAATATATATAAAAATATAATTATATATATTTTATTTTATTATAATTATTATAATATATGTGTTTTATATATTGGGTTTTGGGGGGGGGGGTTATATATGTAACCTAATTATAAAAAAAACTTTTATATCTTTTAATCATAATATTTGTATAAAATGGATCCTAGTTAAATATGATAAGAAAAAATGGGAAAATTAAAATTATTACAAAAGAATAAATAGTAACGTACCACACAAATTTTTCCCTCCCGACCCCACAAAAACACCACACCAAATTCCAAACCCCCCAAAACAACCTATATATTATATATAATAAAAAAATAAAAAAAAAAAAAAAAAAAAAAAAAAAATATATATAATATATATATATATATTTTTTTTTTTGTTATATATATATATATATATATATATATATATATATATAAAATTTATTATATTGATTATATATTATAAAATTATATATAATATTATATATATATAATACTATTATATATATATATATATATATAATATATAGATATATATATATTCTTATTTTTTATACATTTTTGAATATATGTTGACAATAAAAAACACAATTCAATCATGACCAAAAACCCAAAACACAGACACACATTAAAACACCCAACAAATATTATTATGTTATAATTTTAGTAATTATTAATATTTAATTTAGTATTAATAGTTTTTTTAATTGTTTGTTTGTTTTAATAATTTTTAAAATGTGTTTTTTGTGTTTGTTTGTCGTGCTTTTGCTGTTGTTTTTTTTGGTGTGTTTTTTGTGTGTGTTTTTGTGGTCCTTTTTCGGTGTTTGTTGTAGTGTTTTTGTGTGTGTTGTGTGTTAGTTTCGTAGGGCGTGGTTGTGTTTTTTGTGTGTGTGTGTTGGGGTGTGGTGTGTGTGTGTGGTGTGGTGTGGTGTTTTGTGTGTGTGTGTGTGTGTGTGTGTGTGATCTTCAACCGTGGCCATTATTTAGGTCAAGGGGCATGCCAGAACACCGGAAATGCTTCTGTCTCAAGCCTCTCATATATTGGCATGATAAGACAATATAGAGGGTATTTCATGGTTGCATCTGATATCGAGTTGGGAAAATAAAACGAACAAAAAGGTTAGAGTTCCTTACAAAAAGGGGTTTTCCCTGATCCAAATGTCATCCCTCATTATTCTGCTCACATGTAGATTATCTTACAGACAAATACAAATATCTTGCACAATTATTACGGCAGTAAATTTCTCTCACGAGGAGCCCATTAATAAAATGTCTATCTAGAGTTGTTTTCCGACGTCCAAGGTGGAATCCAGTGTTATTAGATATTACCACAATTGATAATCAAACTTCCTTTAACTCGTACCTAAATCAGATAAGAGACAAATTATAGAAACCGCGTTCTCATATTATTCAGTCCCCTTTCCCTCCCCCTTTCCTTTTTCCTCTCACACTGTGACTCGGGGGCCCTTCTGAGACTTGGCTACCAGTGGATACGTGATTATTGTCCGCGACTATATAAAATATTATATATATATTATATTATATATATAATATATATATATATTATATATTAAAATATATATATATATATTTTAAATTTTTATCTATTATATTATTTATTTATATATATATATTTTTATTTTTTTATTTTTTATTTTAATATTTTTATATATATATATAATATATATATATATATTTTTTTGTTTGGTGGTTGTGTGTGTGTGTGTGTGTGTGTGTGTGTGTGTGGGGTGTGTGTGTCGTTGGGGGTGTGTGGTGGGTGTGTGTGTGTGGTGTGTGTGTGTGTGTGTGGTGTGTGTGTGTGTGTTTGTGTGTGTGGCGCGTTATCTATTGCTTATAACCTAACGCTTTCTTGTACTGCCAATGACTGGCTTTTTAAATGTGTTTCTTAATGGATGTAGCATTTTAAAATGTTTTTGAAATAAACGTTTATTTATGAAACCCGCTTTTCTTTTTACAAGGGAGAGACCGATAGACAGACAGAGGAGAAAGGGAAACAGAAGGAAAAGGGAGAGTGAGAGTGAGATTAAGACAGAAAGAGAAAGACGGGGTGAGGGAAGTGAGAGAGAGGGCGGAATGAAGGAGAAACCTAAGAAAAGAGAGAGGACGATAGAGAGAGACAGACAAGGAGAGATAGAGGGGAAGAGGGAGGGAGAGTAATGGGATATGGGGAGAGTAAGGGAGGAACTAGGAGCGAGGGGGAGATGTTAGAGGAAGAAAGCGAGAAGGAAAGAGTGCGGAATATATTCTCATACCCCCCACATTGCCAAATTTAAAAATATATGTTGTACAAGAAAAGAAAAATAAAATTTGTTCACATAGATTGCTTATAAACCTGAACAGACAAAGGGTAGGAAGGAAGAAACAAATTTCCATTTTTCCTCGCCATCATCCACAATCATGAACAAAGCCGATTCTTCTACAGTCGCGGGCTTTAGGACCCCAACCACTCGCCATCGCCCTCATGGGAAGTATTGTGCATACATGTATGTATATTATATAAACATGGTTGGATGTGTGTGTGTGTGTGTGGTGTGTGTGTGTGTGTTGTGTTGTTGTGTGTGGGGTGTGTGTTGTGTGGTGTGTGGGTTTGTGTAATTAATTGTTTTCGCGTCCCCGAAATACTTTGAAGGGTAACTTTGTTCCATCAAATTTATTCGTTCGTTATTCTCCAGCCCGTTTTTTTTCAACAACTACGAAAATGTTGGAGAGACGTCATTACAACATATCGCTGAATGCCAGAGAAAATTTTAAGGGGCCGAACATTGACTCAATGTGATTGCTTAGTAGATTTTCAAAAACAAAATCGCTGAACTACCGAATGATGATAATAAATAAGGATGATGAAAATATAAAATAATAATGATCATAGTACCTAAAATGTGATGGTAAAAATAACGATAAAAACAACAAAAACAAAATAATGGGTAAAGGTGCAGAAAAGATAAAAACTGTAAAAAAAAAAAGATAATGATAACAATAATGATGATAATGGTATTGATAACGAGGAGGGATAATAATAATAACTAGGAGGATTATGATAATAATGACATTATAAAAAATGATGAGGGCAATACGATAGACAATAATGAAAATAAAAATAAAAAATGATTTATACAATAACAATTCTTCTACATGTGAATAGCGTTATACTCTCTGCTTTAACAAAATGACCATCTACACAAAGAAATAAGTCACAAGAAACAAACCTGCTCAAGCAAAACTGCAGTGGAAGGTAAAGAACGAAACCTCACAGTACTGCAACTACATTTTGGTTTAAAAAACAACTTGTACCTGTCTTGGTCAATTAACCCGTTTTTCTCTGCTCCATGAGTTTGTGGAAAATTACCCTGACCTGAGCAAGCTTGTTACTTTGTTTTTTTTATGAACTGACTGTCGTAAGCTGCCAAAAAAAGGAAAAAAATGTAGCTGACGATGTAAAAATTAAATGAAATGAAGATAAAGAAAAGTTATATAAACATCCTTAAGGGTTTCCCCTTTTTACAGGGAAAACAGAATCAGAAAACTAGACTGATGATGATGATGATGATGAATTGATGATGATGATGAGGAGGAGGGAGGAGGAGGAGGAGGGGAGGAGGAAAGGAGGAAGAGGAGGAGGGAGGAGGAGGAAGGAAGGAGGAGGAAGGAAAGGGGAGGAGGGGAGGAGGAGGAGGAGGAGACTGAAACAGGCACGAAAAGAGAGAGAGAGAGAGAGGAGGGGAGGAGAGAGAGAGAGAGAAGAGAGAGAGAGAAAAGAAGAGAGAGAGAGTCGTTCTGGCAGTGAGGGGGAGGGAGTTGAGCCTAGAATTGACGTAGAATTTTGAGTAAGGCTGTAAACTTTGATCGACTTTTGTTAAGACGTGAACGCAGACGAGGAGCTACCCCATTTAACGGAAGGACAGCGAGAGTTATTTCTGTTCTATTCTTTAAGACTGTCGACGTCATGAAGGATTCAGCCTTCGTGGGAGAGAACTTTAAAAAAGTGCAGTGTAAGGCTTTCGTCTCGGTCTCTCTCCAAGCAAATGATCAGGACGTGTCTGGAAGAAGAAAATAAAAATGTGTGGGTAAATATGCTGGATAGATCAGAGTGTTTGGGTGTTTGGAACCCATACCCCCTATGTAATTTTTCCTATCGTCTAAATAATTTCTGGGGTTAGATATTCAGGCGTGTAAGCAAAACTACATACACTTGGACCGTTATGAATCCTAAACAATTGACAGAAAGTGACATTTACATAGCGCTATATATATTTTATTACATTCACGTCATATTAATTTGTCGCAGACTGGCAAGGACCCGGCTAAATTTTATATCACAAAACATTACATCTGTGGGTGAGTCTGTTTAAAAAAAATGCTTTGCAACGTAACTAAAGAAAGTCATGTAAAAACCCACAGAAAAAACACCTCTTTGACGGACCTGCAGTAGTGCGGGGAGAGCGGTATTATAATTTGTTTTATAAAATTTTATATATATATATATTATTATAATATATATATAGATATTTTAATATATAATATATATATATATAGATATATATATATATATATAATTAAATATTTATTTTTTTAAAAAAATTTATAATTATATATATTAAAATTTTTAAATTTTTAAAATTTTATTAAAAATTTTTTTTTGAAAAAAAAGGGAGGGAACCCCCCCAAAAAGCAAAGCAAGAAAAACAGGCCCCAATGTAACCCGGGGGCCCGGGTTGGGGGCCGATGTACGACCAACTGTACGGTTCGAGCCCCACCCCGCGTTTTCCCAAAAGAAAAATTAATTTTCCTATCCCTTTGGGCCGCCACCCCAAAAAGGGTCCCCAAAACCCGGGTAAATGAGAAAATGATTTTCCTAAAAAGGGGACCACCGGCACTCTCCCTGGGAAAAGGACTGGGGACCCTACCACCCTATCACCCAAGAGCATACAACATGAAAACTGCAATTAAGTATCATCTGTGACCACGGGGGCTAGACATAAACCCACCGTTAAAAGAAGAAGTTATATATTCATATATATTAATATTATAAAAATAAAATAATATATAATATAAATATATTATAAATTGCATATATTACATATAAAATATTATAAAAATATATATAATTTTATATTTTATTATATATATATATATATAATATAATAATATATATTATATATTAATATATATAAATATATATATATTAATTATTAAAATTTAAATTTTATATGTATGTAAAATTATATATATTAAATATATATATATATATTAATTTTTATAAATAAATATATATTTATATATATTATATATGGGCCGCGGGGGCTGATGATTAGAGCGTCGGACTCAAAATATCACGACGGCAATCTGAGTTCGAGGGTTTTGAGTCACGGCCCGGCGCGTTTTTTCCCCTTTGGGGAAGGAACTTTACCTCGATTTCCCCCTAGCCCCTGGGGGGGCAAGCCGGCCCCCGTCGTGCGTTCCAGAACCGGGGAAGAGAGAGGTGACTCGTAAAAAAAACCCCCGGGGGGAAGTCAAGGCAAACCGCCGCTCTAAAATTTCCAAAAATCATGGAATCCATGATCTCCAACGTCCTTGTAGGACAGGGGCCCTTAAAAAAAAAAAAAAAAAAAAAAAAAAAAAAAAAAAAAAAAAAAATATTATAAAATAAATGATTAAAAATAATATATATAAAATAAAATAAAATACAATTAAGAATATTTCCATTGGCCTAAATTAAATTTTTTAAAAAAAAAAAAAAAAAAAAAAAAAAAAAAAAAAAAAAAAAAAAAAATATTATATATATATATATATATATATATATATATATATTATATAAAACTTTATATGCATATATATTTTATATATAAAAATTTAAATTTTTATGTATGCATATATTAATAAATAGCATATATATAATTATATAATATATATAATATATATATATATTTTAAATTTATAATATATATTTTATATATTATATATAATATTATGAAATTTTAAAATTACTAATTTATATATTATATATATATATATATATATATATAATATATTGGTTTGGTGTGGGGGTTTTTGGGGGGTGTGTGTGGTGTTGTGGGTGTGTGTGGTTGTTGTTGGTGTGGTGTGTGGGGTGGGGTTTGGGTGGTGTCTGTGTGTGTCTTGTGTTTTGGTTGTGTGTGTGTGCCTACATAACCCCACAAAACCCGGCGCGCCCAACAAAAATTGTATATATATTTTTTTTTATAATATATGTTAATACATGCCCATAAAAACATATATATACATATATATACAAAATTTTTTAATAAAAAAATTATAATATATATTTTTAAAATTTTTATAATATATTATTTTATATAAATATTTTATTTATAATAAATTATATTATAATATTAATTTTATTATATATTTAATTTATTTTTATTTTAAATATATTTATATATTTATATTTTTAAAAATTTATATTTGTGGGGTGTGGTGTGGGGGTTGTGTGTTTTGTGTGTGTGTGTTGTGTTTTGGGTTGGGGTTTTGTGTGTGTGTGTGTGGTTGTGTGGTGTTTTGGTGGTGTGGGTGTGGTGTGGGTTTTGGGTGGTGGGGGTGTGGTGTGGGTTGGTTGGTGTGTGTTGTGTGTGTGTGTGTGTTGTTGTGTGCGTGGTGTGTGTGTGTTGGTGGTTGTTGTGTGTGGTGTGTGTGGTGTGTGGGGTGTGTGTGTGTGGTTTATAATAATATATATATTATTATATAATTTTTATATATATATTTGTTGTGTGGTGTGTGTGTGTTGTGTGGGGGGTTTGGTGTGTGTGGGGGGTTGTGTGTGTGTGTGTGTGTGGGGTTTTTGGGTGTGTGGTGGGGTGTCTGTTGTGTTAGTCCCACTACACACACACAGGGCGCGCGCGCACAAACACAATGTGTTATTTTTTTTTTTTTTTATTAAATATATATAATATGTATTATACTGCATACATACATATATAAATAAAATATTTTATATAAAATAATAAAAAATATATATATATATATATATAATTAATATTTTTTATTAAAATTACAATTATATTATAATATAAATATATTAAACTATCATATTATATTTTCTATATTATTTATATAAAAATATATTATATCAATTTTTAAATATATTATATTTTTATATATATATATATTATGGTGTGTGTGTGTGTGTGTGTGTGTGTGTGTGTGTGGGGTGTGTGCGTGTGGGGGGTGTGGTGTGTGGTGTGTGTGGTGTGTGGTGGGGTCTGTTGTGTGTGTGGGTGTTTTGTGTGTGTTTTTGTTGTGTCTGTGTGTGTGTGTGTTGTTGTGTGTGTGTGTGTGTGTTGTTGTTGTGTGTCCCACAACCACACCCCAAACACGCGCGCGAGCGGCACAACCATATGTGATATTTTTTTTTTAAAATTAAATATATAAATTGTTTTACATGCATACATACATATTTACATAATATACATATATACTATACTTTATTTTAATATTATTTATATATAATATGAAATTTTATT
>NW_023644193.1:0-8791 GCF_015228065.2 Penaeus monodon | reverse complement strand
AGGTCATGGCGGGCTGAGCAGCTGGCCCTAGGCCACTGGTTGCCTTCAGGAAGGCCTCGAACTCCAAGGCCCTCGCCAGCGCCACCTGCGGGTCCTCAGGGTGTGCCTGCTTGACATAGATTTGCAGCTGCTGGTCCTGAAAAGCGTCAAAAAAGAAATCGAGCCAGGCCCACATCTCTCTTCCGCAGCCGCAGGGTACGACCTCCTTACCACGCCTCCACATCCTACGCCAGCTGGGACAGTGTCTCGCCACGCTCACGAGTCCGCTTCTTCAAGGGGGCCCGATATACCTCGGCCTGGTGGTGGTGCCCGAAACGGCGTTTCAAAGCCTCCGCCACGCTGGTGTAAGAGGCATATTGGGATGGCGGCAGATCCCCCAACACTTCCACCGCGGGGCCCCTTAGCACTGTTACCAGCTGCAGGCCTTTCTCTTCCTGGCTCCACCCCTGGCAGATCCAGCATTTAAAATTGGGCGACTATGCCTCCCAACCCACCTTCCCTCGTACTCAGCTGGCTTACGCCTCACAGAATGTCTGGAGGCCGAGGGGCTGCAGGGTGGAAAGCGTGCCGTGAACTAACACGCCCGGGGGGGGGAAGGGAGGTGAGGGAGGCAACGAGGCGGGTTGACCGGGTCCGAGTTTGCCGCCACCAATACCCAAGGGAGCGGTTCCGATGGGTCCCCAGCCTTCTGCAGCGACCACTTGGCTCCGACACGACCTGCGAGGCCCGGGGTTTCCTGCCACGGACCCCAGGCAGACCCCAGTAAATCTACACTCTGGCATCTGTTGCCAGAACCTCGTCTGCCTTCTCTGCTTGCAACGTTACTACCTCGTACGCCGCCTTTCCGCCTTCACTTCCTCCCTCAGGCCCTGAACCTCACCCTTCAGAGTCTGCACCTCCTCCATCAGTTCACTCTTCATGCTGTTGCAGGCTTTGTCGTGTACGCTGAGTTTCCATCTTCACAGTGCAAGATTGCTCTGTAGCCCTCAAAAATTTGGCGAACTGTTCCTCTGCCTTCCTTGCCTGCATCTCGACGAATGGTGCACCTGCTCGCATGCCCTCTTTCCTGCTCTTCTGCCCTTTGTGCCTTTCCTCCCCATACCGGCCAGCATGGCAGTGATCAGGTCCATCTGGCTCGGCTTCACCTCACTCGTGCCTGCCTCAGTCATAGCCTCCTCTCCCTCGGCTGCCGCCATCTTTGGACAAAATGATAATCGGCCTCTCACTGATCAAATACAAATCCCACTCCTGACACCATTTGTTACGCCGACCGCCTCGTCTCTCTGCCACCAACACAAGGCAGACTAGGCAGACGGCGTGCTATCCACAGGGTCGTGAACACTGAACAGCTCCAAGAGGCACCGAGCACCACAGCGTCCCAGAACACCACGAGGGGAAATGCCAAATGGCGAGGCAGGGCACGAAATAAACACAAAATGACAGTCTTTCCTTTATTTACACAAGTTATTTACCCGTACACTTTTCTATAGGCACAATACAGGGGGAAACCAGCATGTCACACTGCACGATACAGCTTATAAAAGGGCAACACAAAGTTTATCAGGTCACAAGGGCACACACGAGGTCTTCACAGGAGCAGCACCCAACTCTGTCTCTTCGCTTGTTCCTCCGCTCCTCCGCTCACCGCCAGTTGCGACATGTTTGCCCAGGATCCTTTTCATGTTAACACATGCCCAGGTCATCCTTTTCATGTTAACACATGTTTCACACAGAGACAAAGACCCACTGGCGTAGCAGTATGAATATAAAATTACTCAGATCGTCTATGATGGCATGAATATACATAATTTGTTTGTTTGTCAAAAGTAGTTTTTGTTCCCACAAGAGATCATTTATATTGAATCTTTTATTGTTTTATCATTCCTAAAAAAATTTTTTTAGGAATGTTTTTTTTCGGTTTTCCTGTTTTGTTGTTTTGTTTGCCTCATGAGATGTCCTTGGAGAGATGGACCAGATGTAAAGCAGATGCCATCCTTAGGAATCTTTTAAACTGATACAGTGAAGAAATAAAGGAATTTGAGGAAAGTCTGTACAGACAAAGGATTCAAGAAGGAAGACATAAGAGAAGGACAGTTATACTACACACATCAGTGGAGAAGTGGACATCTGTGTCAATTAAGGTTTTCAGTTGTACAAGTTTAATGATTTATAATTCAACATATCAAGAAGTGTAAGATTATCAATTGTTTGATATTACCCTTCTCTCAGTTACGTCTAAGACTGAAATTAGATCCTCAGTAACCCTCTTATGATTATTATATTTTTATAGTGTGGATTCATTAAGAGTATGACTCAGGTAATGATACAGGAGAGCTCACACTTGACGTTAATTGATAGTGCCCCCTCTAGATAAAGCCCGAGTGGATTTCCCAGTAGAAAGGGAAATAATGGCTTTGACCATAGAGAGAAGGAGTGGGTGCAATACAGTAGCACCATCTTGACTCTCCTATCATCAGGATTCAGTGGCGAGACACACACTTTACTCCCATCATTATGCTCCTTGGTTTCCTGCAGGAAATTCAGAGTAGCTTGGTCTTTGGGCATAATAATCGTGCCCTGGTCTCTGGCAACCTGGATTGACAACCAGATTTTTCTCTGCATATCCAATGCTCTTACCAATTGGTAGGCATTGTCGAAGCCTTCAGGTTTAGAGGGAACCTTAAGCTGTGGGAAATGCCTAGGGGGTCCAGATTGATTGATTGATTATTTAAAATTATCTGCCGCGTCAACAGCTAAGGTCATTAGCGGCGAATACCTTGTTAAATAGAAATATTAAAATGTTTAAAACTTTAAAAATCGATCAATAAATATCTTACAAATAACAATAAATAGATTAAAAATCAAAGCATAAATATTATGCTCCAAGTGCATAAAATCATTGCATAAACATTATGCATAATTAAATTTTATTGAAAATATTAGTCTCCCTAAGGAAACTAATAAGACCCTCTATGTCACAATCCTCCCCCAATACATTTTTCAGTGTATATGGGGGGTCTTAAAACAAAGTTCCCAGGGTTTTTAAAAGGGGACTTTTCCCCCAATTTTTGGGAGGGGAAACCTTTTGTTCCCCTTTTCCCCCTTTTGTAAATTCAATAAAAAATGTGATTTTCAAGGGGAATTAATTTCCAGTCGTCAGGGGAAGACCAAAGGGAAATTTAAAATTAATTTTTTTTCCCCAAAAACCCAGGATAACGGGGGGAAGCTAATTGGGGTTAAAACCCCCAAAAAGCCCAGGGTTAAAGGAAAAAAAACCCCCTACAAAGGAAGGGGGCCTAGGCACTGAATTCCTTGACCTCCCAAAATTTTTCCCCATATTGCCGGGTTTTAAAGCCCCCCGAAACCGTGGGCCCAAAAGGGGTTTTTTGGCCCCGGGAAAAAATTTTACAGCCCCTCCAATTTTTTTCCCCTGGTTAGGGGCCCCAACGGAAAACCAGGGGGATTGATTAAAAAAATTTTGGGGAAAAACTGGTCAACCGGGGGAATACGAAACAAAAAATTTAAAATGTTTAAAATTTTAAAAAATCTTAAATAATATTTTAAAAAACAAAAAAAAAATTAAAAAACAAAATAAATATTATTTAAGTTAAAATTTTTGCAAAACATAGCAAATTAAATTTTTAAAAATTTTACCCCCCGGGAAAAACAAAAGCCCCCTTATGTCACAATCCCCCCCCAAAAATATTTTCAGGTATAGGGGGAACAAGTACATACTCTTTGGTCTGAAAAGTTGCCATCTTTCCACTACATGTGCGATCGTTAATGCTTTGGATCCTCACAAAGTGCTTCACTTTTTTTGCCATCATCGCCCAGAGTCAGTCTTGGTGCCCGATTTTAGCCTTTTCCCCCCTTTTTGGGGGGGGTTTTCCCCCCCCAAATCCCTTTTCCTCGCAGTTTTTTCTGAGGGTTCCCCCCCTTTTTCCTTCCATTTATCCCAAGACAAACCCCCTTTTTGGGGTTTTAGGTCGGTGTGTGGGAGGAAAAAGAGCATCACAAGGCTGAGCGGCAGGCCCCCAGCCTTTGTCAGCTCGCTCATTCCCCGAAAACCCCCTGCGCTGGCAACCAAACAGAGTTATCTTTTTACTTTAAAAGGAAGCCAACTTGAACCTCCCTTACGGATGTGTGATTTAAGCTTTGATTGCTTGCAAGGACTACAGAGCAAATATATCACAAAAATGGTTTAAGATCTCTAGTCATCTAAATGCTGCAAGGATGGCATGAACCCGCAGTAAGATCGGGTGCTAGAGAAAGACTGCCCGGCAGTTTCCTTTCTCACTGTGCAAAGCCCCCAAACCCTTTTCAAATTTTGAACCCTCTGAATATTGCTCCGATCCTTGGTACTTAGAAAATTTTTTAAAAAATTCATTCCCCAATCTCTCCCCTTTCCCAAAATTGAAAAAACCCCGCTTTAGTCCAAAATTAAAAATTTCCCCCCCCTTGTGGCTTTAAAAAAATTAAAACCCATTCTTAAAGGGGTCCCAAGGGGGGTTTAAAAATCGGTTAGGGAATCCGGAATTTTGAGTTTTTAAAACAGGTTCAACCCCCGGGAATGAAAAGGGGTTCTACTTCAATACGGGGTCCCCGGGAAAAACCCGAAAACCCCCGAAAATTCTAAGCCATTAACCATCCCACCCGGGGAACAAGGCGTAAAGCTTAAACCTTGTTCAACATAGAATAAGGCCTAAACCTAAAGCGTTTGAGCGACCCCAAGTAAAATAAAAAAAACCCAAAAAAAAAAGGTTTTTAACCTTCACTTTAAATTTTTGGGGGGCCCTTTGGGGGCCTTTTGGGGAAAAAATTAAACCCCGTTTTTTGGAAAATTTTCGGGGTTTGCCCAAATGAAAGGGGAAATTCCTCGTTTGTGGAAAGGGTTCCTGGCTTTTTTTGGAAAAAAAAAACCCCGATATGGAGACAAAAAGTTTCACCTTCCATTTTAATTTTAGCAAAATGAAAATCCCCTAAAATTCAAGGGAACCTTAAAACCCCTTTTTTTAAATTTTTTTTTGGAATGGCAAACAGGGGAACAAGCATCCCCTTTGCCCCCAGCGGGTTTCCCGGTTAAAAAGTTTTAAAGAACCTAAATTTCCGGGAGCAAGGAATTTGTATAGGGGAAACTCCCTTAAAAAAAAGTCAACATTCAAAAGGGCCCTTTAAGGGTAAAACTTTTTAAAGGGAAAAAAAACTTAACCCTTTTTTCCCGGAATTCTGTTTAGATTTCTAATCTTTGGGATCTAAAATTTTAAAGAAAATTTTTTTAGCACGTTTTCTTTTTTACAGCAGGAACAGGTTTAAATTTTTCCCAAATTTAAATTGAAAAATTTCGAATTTCCTGGGGGTTTTTTGCCGGTTTGGGGAAAGGGGAAAATTTGCCCTTTTTTTTTGGGGTGGACTGTGCCCCCCTATAGAACCTTTGCGTCCCCAAAAAAATTTTGGGGAATCCCCCAAGGAGTAATTTAAGGAAATTCCCCCTGGGCAGTCTTAGGGAGACTAAAAAGAGCCATCCCTTCCAAAAAGGGAAGTTTTGGAATTTGTGCTTTACAAAAAGAAATTTTGTTTCCGCCACAAAAAAGGGGAAAACGAAGATGTAAAAGCTCCAAAAAACTTCCCTGGTTTGGGGCCTTTTTTTTAAAATTTTTTTTTTTTTTTTTAAATTTTTTTTTTGGGGTGAAGTGTTCCTTTTCCCGCAATTTAGAGGGCCCAAACCCCCTTAAGGGGGGGCCGAAATAATCGAGGGCATATTCCCCCGACTTCCCTTTTTCCCCCCCCTTGGTGGGGGTTTTTAATTTATCAAGGGCACTTGGGGTCTTAAAGTAATCACCCCTTCCTTTAAGGTTTTGGGTTCAAGCCCCATGGGGCGGGGGGGGAGGTTTCCACTTTTTGGGGTGGACTTTGGAAAGGGGAATTGGATGTGGGGTTTGACTTGGGAAAAAGGAAAAAAATTTAAAAGTCGAAACTGCTTTCTAAAAAGTTCCAGCCTTTCAAGTCCCCCCTTTTCCCCCAATTTATGGAAAACCCTTAAAACCTTCCCCAAATTTTTGGAAAAGGGTTTTTTAAGTCTTCCTGTGCCAATTTAAGTTAAGGAAAGGGGAACCATTTTAGGTCTTAGGGAAAAATTTCCCCGTTTAAATTTTTTGTGGGGGGTCCCCAGAAAACTGCACTCCTAAAACAAGGCTCAAGGCCTTTGGGGGGAAAAAGGTTCCCCCGGGGATGGCCCCTTTTTCCGGTAAAAAATGGGAAAGCCAAGTGATCTTCCCAAAAATTTTGTTTAATTTTGGGAAAATAAGGATAAAGTAAGGTCTTTAAGATTTTTCCCTTCTGTTGCCGGGGGGTTGTTTTAAAAAAGCTCCAACTGACCCCCCATGGGTATGTAAAATTCCAAAGGGTTAACTTGAAAATTTAGGAAAATGGGGGACCCCGGCTAACTTTGTACAAACCCCGGGGTTTCCCGAAGCTTGATGTTGCAGTTTTCCCCCTTTTCAGAATTTTGCCTTTGGGAAGGGATCCAGTTCTTTAGATTTTTTTTGGGTTTTCCCTGTGGAAGGTTTTCCTCCCCTTAGGCTCCCCTTTTTAGGTTCCGGGGGCCTTTTTAAAGGGTTTTCCCAAAACCACCCTTTCCCTTCGGTTGGACTTTCCAGGCAAAGAGGGCCCGAGTTTGGGGGGCAATTTTTTAGAGCGGGGGCCCCTGGTTTTTGAGGGGCTTTGGGGGAAGGGGACCTTTTTTTGGCAAAGGGCGGCCGGCCTTTCTTAAAACTTTTGCCAATTCTCTTTTTCATATTTTAGTTGACCCTTGGGGGCCCCCCCAGGTAAAGCCTTTTTTGGGGAGGGGTCTCCCCTGAACCCCCCCCCGGGGTTTTTACCCCCGGGCCCAATTTAAAGAGGTTTGGGGTGGCAAAATTTTGGGGAAAGGGATTGGGGGCAAAGGTTTG
The DNA here is from genome assembly GCF_015228065.2 of Penaeus monodon. Lineage (NCBI taxonomy): Eukaryota > Metazoa > Arthropoda > Malacostraca > Decapoda > Penaeidae > Penaeus > Penaeus monodon. Next base: position 1,844 of record NW_023644193.1, on the reverse strand, counting down.
GGGGGGGAATGGGTAAAACCAAACAAGGACCCATGGTTAAAAAAGAACGGGCAGTCCCTTTTCCCCTAAAAAATTTTCCTGCCCTTATTAAATCTCCTTTTTAATTTTCCTTTCTTCTTTGAAAAGCTTTTAGCTTTTTGGTGGGAAAGCAATTGACCCCGGGCAGTTTCATTCCGAAAACCGTTCCCCCCCTTTTTTTAAACCTACTCGGGGTTTTCCCTTTTTTGGAAAAAAGGGGTCCTGCCCTAACCCCGGGGGGAAACCCAAGGGTTTGGGGCATAGACCTTAATTACCCCGTAACTTAACCCGTTTAAACAAGGTAAAAATTAGGAAAGGGGGAATTTCCCCTAACTTTTTCCCAAAAAAAATTTTACTTCCCATTTTCCTGCCTTTAAAGTTTTTTAGAATCCCCCCTTGGTTCGGGGAAAAAAAAAATTCCCAGTTTGGGGGAGGGTTTTGTAGGGGGGATAAACACCCGGGAAATTTAAATTTCACCCACCATCTTCCGGGACAAAATTTCACTCCACCCGTGGGGGTCGGATACGGCATATTCAATATTTTCCCAAATCGTTCAAGTCCATGATGTCCCTCTGGCTAACCCTTTAAAGGAAAAGCTTCTTTCCAGGAAATCTCCTTTTGGGGAAGGGGGTTTTCCCCTTCACCGGTTTTACCCAACCTTCCCCCCTTCTCCCTTTTTAAATAAAGGTCCAGAGGAAACGGGTTTTTAAAAAACGGGGAACGAAAGGGCTAGGGGGACTAATTTTTAAATTTTATTAAAATTTAATTTTCATTTCCTAAACCCCCCCCCCCCCCCACCCAAGAAATACTGGGTAAAAATTCCCCCCCAAAAATTTTTAAAAAATTAAAAAAATATTATCATCCGGGGGGCCCATGCCTCATGAAATCCCCTTACCCTGATATCCCCCTTACTACCGGGGGTAAAGCCCCCCCTCCAAAAAAAGCAAAAAAAGGGGGTTTGCGCGGGGAACCCCCGCTAAATTAGGCCCTGCCCCTTTGGGAATCGGGGCCCGACCAAACCCGTAGATTCCCCTGTGATGGAATGAAAAAAGGGGGGGTCCCCCCCCTTTTTTGCCTTGGGCCGGAAGCCCTTTTCTCTCCCCCCGGGGCCCCCCCGTAGGGTTTGGTGGAAGAAAAGGGACCCAAGCCCCCCCCGGGCCAAAGGGGGTTTGTTAGGGGGCCACTGGGAAAATTTCCCGCCCCCCGGGGAAATAAAAGGGTGGGGCACCCTCCCAACCCCTTTCACCGGAAAGTTTTTTTACCCCATGGACCCCCCCCGAGGGGGACCCTTTCCCCCAAAAATCATTGGGGCCCCCCCCTCCCCCCCCCGCAAGGGGCTTAATTGGGGGGGGGGGTCCAGCTTGTTAGGGCCCAGGGGTCTTTCCCCTCCTTTCAGCAAAAATGCGATTTGGGGGGCAAAGGTTTTTCGGGTTTCCCGGGTTTTCGGAGGGGGGGTTTTTTACTTCAGGGTCTCCCTTTTGGGGGGCCTGAGAAGAGGGAAAAAGGGAATCCACACAGGGTTTTTTCTTTGTTCCATTTCCATCTCACAAAGAACCTATCTTTTATTTTTTACAAAGGAAAAGTAGGTTCGGTCTGTAGTCTGGGTTACAGTTCGTATCTTTTAAAAAAGTGGGGGGTTTTTTTGGAAGTTGCCTGAAAAAACAGTTTTTTTTTAAACCCCAAACCCCAAGTCCAACAAGGGGGGGGATTGGGAAAAAATTTAAACCCTTTAAAATAACACACCAAAGGGGGGCGGGAACGTTAAAAAGGGTTTGGGGAATGAGGGGATTGAGAACCCACCGCCCCCATCAAACTTTTTTTGACGT
>NW_023644192.1:5000-8791 GCF_015228065.2 Penaeus monodon | reverse complement strand
TTCATCCTTTCCCTTACATCTTCTTTTTCTTCATCCTCCTCACCCCTTTTTCCCTTCTTTCTCCTCGTCTCTCATTCTTCTCCTTTTATTTCTCCTCCTCTCCCTTCTTTTCTCCTCATCTCCCTTCTTTTCTGATCTCCCCTTCTTGCCCTTTCTTTTTTTCCTCTACCCCCCAAAAAAGAAAGAAAAAAAAGAAAAAAAAATCTATCTATCTATCTATCTACACACACACACACACACACACACACACACACACACACACACATATATAATATATATATATATATATATATATATATATATATATATATATATATATATATCCCTAAAATGCAAATGCACTTTAATGAACCTACGGTGAATGTGTGGATTTGAGAGATTCTAATATTAATCACATCCTGACAGAGCCGTTCGTAATTTTCATAATTGTAAATGAGTTATGAATGATTTGATTTGTCTACATTTATATTTATTCATGTGTATTATTTTCTGGTTGTTCTTAATTAAGTTTCCTCGTGTAATTATCATTTTGGTTTCATTGTTACTTTATGATCATGATTATGATTATGATCATCATTACCGTTATTAGTATTAGTATTGTTTTTGCTGTTATTATCATTACTAGTAGTAGCAACATCTGCATTAGTTGTATCTAACTCTAAGGGCTTATCCGCCAAGGTTAATATGTTTTTCCGAGTTTTCTATCTTTCATATGCGGTAGCACTGTGGTCCGATTTAGTTCAAGATAAATGGCCAAGAGGGAATCTAATAACTGAGAGAATCCAACAGAAAACCCAAACACTGGTCAAGGTTCATAACATGGACAATTTACCTTTAGTGTCTTTTCTGGTGACTGGCCTTGCGTGTGCGTGTGCAAAAGTAAGAGCGAGAGCGAGTGAACGAGAGCGTGAGAGCGAGTGAACGAGAGAGAGTGAGTGAACGAGGAGAGAGTAAAGTGAACGAGAGAGAGTGATGAAGGTGGAGAGAGAGGACGTGAACGAGAGAGAGAGATTTGAGTGAACGAGAGAGAGAGTGAGTGAAAAAAGGAGAGAGAGAGTGAGTGAACGAGGGGGAGAGAGTGAGAGAGAGCGGAGAGAGCGAGGAGAGCGAGAGAGAGCGGAAGAGAGCGAGAGCGAGAGTGTGTGTGTATGTGTGGGTGCGTGCGCGCGTGATGTCCCTCGTGAACAAGGGTAACAATCAATAATCAACTCGATTTAAATCACCTTGTTCACCATGGGGAAAACACAGTGTTAGGGCCATTACTGCCGAATCTTACATTATGTGTAGCTCTAAATGCTTCCTTATACACCACTTGAATTTTTAAAAATAAAACATAAGGAACAAAAGGTTTAAAATCGGACAAGAAATAAAAGAGCGAGTTCTGGTGTTTACTAAGAAAAGTGACAGCGTACATATGCACGAACCAATATAATTATCTTTACCTTCTTATTTTTAGCCACAGGTCGGTGTTATAACCTCTGTCGATGGGAGTCCGTCACAAAAGTTCAGAAAAAAATGGGTAAAAAACACAAAAGGCGACAGCGTGTTGCCTTGGCCAACCCCAGCCTCCCCTCTCTCTGTTCCAGGAGTGTCTGGCGGGCTTCCCCCAGGCGCGCATCCTCACTTTCGCGGTAATTATTTACTACCCCGCGCACTAAATCCCCTTATGCGCATTATCTGTGCTGCTTTTCTGAGTCTCCTAAACTACTTATCATCACTTTTATTCTTGAAATTGCAAGGTGGATCTCATTTTCTAATCATGTTCTGCGCAGGTGGTGTCGTCTGCACCGGGTTTTTCGTGCCTCTTGCAGTGGCTGCTGTTTTACTTCGTGGTTTTAGGCATACTAGGGCTGCATTTTTTCCCTGGGCGCAATATGGTTTTAAAAATTGATCACGCCCAATTTGATGATTTTGGCAATTATTAGGGTAATAATGATAATAATTACCAGAATTCTTTTAATCATGACAATAATGTTGATAAAAGTGAGAATAAAGAGAATTTGGATAACATTTGATTATTAATATTATTACTATTATCATTATCATTATTATTATTATTATTATTATTATTATTAATTTTATTATTACTATTATTATTATCATTATTACTATTATTATTATTTTTATTATTATTATTATTATTTTAATTTTAATTATTAGTATTATTGCCAAAAATATATTATAACAGTAATAATTACAGTAATACCGATATTAATTAAAATAATGATATAAATAATTATTATAAAAACGTTATTATTGTTATTATTATTGTTATTACTATTATTATTGTAGTTGCTATTAGTATAGTTGTAAAAATATATATTATAAATGCAATAATTGCAATAATAATGATAATAATTGCAATGATGATGAAAAATGATGATGATAACGATGATAATGATGATAATCAAAATTAAAATTATAAGAGTAATAATTACAGTAATAACTATATTAATGAAATAATTATATAAATAATGATTATAAAATCGTTATATATTGTTATTATTATTGTTATTACTATTTCATTGTTGTGTTGTTTTATTAATGATGATCATAAGGGATGATAATGATGATAAACGAAAAACAATGATGATAATCATGATAATAAAGGAATACTTTTTATTTTGTTGTTTTATTAGTATAGTTGCAAAAATATACATTATAACTGCAGCCATTGCAATAATGATGATAATAATTGCAATAATGACGATAATGATGATTATGATGATGATAACGACAATAATGATGATAATCATGATAATAATGATGATAATAACAGGAATTCTGTCCATATATAATAAATAAAAGGTAAAACAAAACCCCAAAAGTCGAAAAGGCGGCAAAATCTAGCGAAATATAGCCTGTTCAGAGCGTACTCAAAAATGACGTTTTTTCGATGTCTATGATGATTTTGGCAATTATTAGGGTAATAATGATAATAATTACCAGACTTGTATTAATCATGACAATAATGAATTACCAGACTTGTATTAATCATGACAATAATGATGATAAAAGTGAGAATTAAGAGAATTTTGATAACTTTTGATGATTATTAATATTATTAATATTATTATTATTATTATTATTATTATTACTACTACTACTACTACTACTACTACTACTACTACTACCACTATTATTATTATTATTATTATTATCGTTATCATTATTATTTTTTTTTATTATTAGTATTATTACCATTAGATATATTATAACTGTAGTAACAACAATAATAAATACAATAATGATAATAATGATAATAATAGTCGTTATAATATTGTTATTGATATTATTGTTATTATTATCATTATTATTATTTTTACTAGTAGCATAATTGCAAAAATAATTATCATAACAGTAATAATTACAGTAATAACGATACTAATAAAAATAATGATATAAATAATGATTATAAAATCGTTATTATTGTTATTATTATTGTTATTACTATTATTATTGTTGTTGTTATTAGTATAGTTGCAATAATATATATTATAACTGCAATAATTGGATTAATAATGATAATAATTGCAATAATGATGATAATAACTGCAGTAATGATGATAATGATGATGATATTTATGATAATGATGATGATAACGATAATAATGATAATCGTGATAATAATGATGTGTGTGTGTGCTTATATGTATATGTATATATATGTATATAGATATTTATTTATTTATATGTATATTTATACATATATATATGAATATATAAATATATATATACATATATACATATATACATATACATTTACATATAAACCACACACACACACATAT
>NW_023644190.1:0-8793 GCF_015228065.2 Penaeus monodon | reverse complement strand
TTTTTAAAATTCTTTATTTTTTTATAATTTAATTAAAATTATTACTTTAAAATTAGTAATTGAAAAATAAAAATTAATTTTTTTAAACCTTTTTTTTTAATTTTTTTCTTATTTGTTTTTTCTTTAATTTTTTTTTTTTCATCCTGGTCTCATGATTACGTCATTATCAGTAGTACTTTATCGTTAGTTTATTTTAAATTATTACAAATTAAGTCTGAGGGGGAGAAAATTTTGATAGGATTTTTGGTAATTTGTGAATTGCATTTGATCATGACTAAAAGGGGCGGTTTAAGTTAAATCCATGTCAACTAAGTATTCATTTGCACCGACAAGAGAAATGCGTCCAAGTATTAAAAGGGATAGATTCTGACTAGATTCTCACATAAATACGGTATTGAGTCTGTATCTTATATCTGTATACATACATACAATCAGTAGCCTGTATGTATGTATATGTGTACATTGTTTATACACGAGGGAGAGGGAGGTGCAAAAACTGTCTATTCAACGTAATAGTTTTCGTATAAAAGGTATTTGGGTTTATTTTCCTAGGGTAAGCCTAATATGTAAATTGTACGTAAAAATACATTTGGATTACAATATTGGACGAATCTTGATCTCGATTATTGTGTACATTTGTGAATTTGTAATTATTTATAACATTGTTTATATAGTTTTCTTTATATCAGATTAAAGCTTAACGGTTAACTTTTCACTTCTCACCTGTGTTTTCCACATACAGATCACGGAATCTATTTCCCTATTTACCAGAGTCATTCTTCATTAGTTACCTTTTAGAAGTATGTTAAGTCTAAAGTTCTTATTATTCCAGCGGGTGATAGTTACCTGTGATGTTACTCTCTCCTTCCATTAACGGGAGGCACCTTCAAGCGACGTGTGCGTGTGTGGAAGGGGGGTGGGGATGAGTATGTCCTAACGACCTGCTGAGCTGCACCAGAGACCATGCTCCACTTCCCTTACTGGAGGACAAGGGGACCCGTCCTCGAGAGGTCATCAGTGAGGGATGAGGGAAAATGGATCCCAGGTGCACCAAGGCTTCTGAGAGGGTTTGGAGCACCCCCCCCCCCCTCCGCCCCCTCAAGGCCCATCTTATCTTCGGCTTTGGAGTAATTCTAACGCGTGTTTGCCGTGCTGCTGGGAGACAGGAATCGTGGTGGGTGACTGATGCGGTGCGCAGTCCTGCCCGAATACGAGCCATTTGCTTGGTCCTTACATTTTTCCCCATTCACACCCCGTTCCTCATACAGAGCATCCCAGCGGATTAAATTGAGTAACCAGTCCATCAGTAGGTTTCCTTCCCTTGTCATTGTCATGTTCTTGACCTAAAGACCAGGAGGAGCTTGAGACCCGAAGGAGAATGCGCGCTGTGGTCTGGTGAGGCGCAGGCAGGAGGGAACGCCCACGCCAATTAACCGACGATCTGTCGAAATTTCCTGTGCCATATTCTGCCTCATTGATGACATCTGTCAATGAAAGCTTTTCCATGTAAAAGTTTAAAAGTTAAAGAGTTTGCTCTTTTTAAATCACTCGTCAAACTACTCACAAGTTGTCGCAAAACTTAATGATTCATCTCAGAGTCTTACCAACTCTAAATAACTCAAATTACAAGCTCCAATATATATATATATATATATAATATACATATATATAATATATTATATATATATATATACTATATATATATATATATATATATATACATATACACATATATATATACATATATATATGTATAGATACACATATGTATGTATACATATATATACACATATGTATATATATACTATATATATATATATATATATATATATATATATATATATATATTCGTATATGTGTTGGTGTGTGTGGTGTGTGTGTGCGTGTGTGTGTGTATATGTATATATATATACATATACACACACACACGCATATACGAATATATATATAATATATAATATATATATATATATATTATATATATATATATTTGTATGTATATGTATATATATTTGTATGTATGTATGTATGTATATGTATGTATATATATATATGTATGTATGTATGATGTAGTATGTATATGTATATAATATATATATATATATATAATATATATAATATATATATATATATGTGTGTGGTGTGTGTGTGTGTGTGGTGTGTGTGTGTGTGTGTGTGTGTGTGTGTGTGTGTGATTGTGTGTGTGTTTATTTATATATATATATATATAAAAATATAAAAATAAAAATAAATAAAAATAAAAATAAAAATTAATAAAAATAAAAAAACAAACAAAATATATAAAATAAAATAGAAAAAAAAATAAAAATAAAATAAAAAAATATAAAAAAAAAATTTAAAAAAAAATTATATATAATATAATAAAATAAAATGAAAGTTATGGTTAAAAATTATAATTGGTTTTATTTGGGTAATTTAATAAATTAACATTTATTATTTATTTATATAAAAATAATCCAAAACCACCAAACTTATTAAATATTTAAATTTATTTAATTTTTAAGGGGGTTGTGTTTGGTGGTTGGTTTGTTGGTTGGGTTTTTTTTTGGTTTTGGTTGGGTTGTTTATTGGTGGGGTGTGTGGTGTTATGTTTGGGTTTGTGGAAAATATAGAGTTGGTTTTTTGTTTAATAAATATATATATATATAGATATAATAATAAAAATAATTATATATATATATATATATAAAATTAAATTAATATAATTATACATATAATAAATATATATAAAATATTAATATAAAATAAAAATTAAAAAATAATATATAAAATATATTTTTGGTTTTTGGGGTTTTTGGGTTGTGTGGTGTATTGATATAGATATTTTAAATATATATCTATAATTATTTATTTATTATTTTTTTTTTTTTTCCCAAAAAAAAAATATATATTAAAAAATTATAATAAAAAATTTTATGGGTTATATTAACATAATAAAAAAAAATTTATTTTAAAATAAAAATTGTTTTTTTTTTAAACATTATAAAAACAAAAAGGTTTAAAATAAAAATTTTTTAAACCTATGGCCAAATTTTTTTATGAAAAAAAGTGTTTTGGCTGGGTTCAACCAATTTACCATTCTTTATTTAAAATTGCCCTATAAATTTTTTAGAAAGACGGGTAGAAAAAGCAATTTTATAATAAAAAATTATATTTTTATTATAATTATATTTTATAAATAATTTTAAATATATTATTTTTATTAAAATTTTACCTATATATTTTTTATATATATATTTTATTTTAAAAAATTTTAAAATTTATATAGATATAAAATATATTATTATATTATTTTGTTTTTGTGTGTTGTGGTGTTGTGTGTGTGTGTGTGGGTGTGTGTGGTGTGGGGGTTTTTTTTTTATTGTTATGGTTTTTGGGGTTTTTTCTTGTTTTTTTTTTTTGTTTTGTGTGTGTTTTTTTTTTTTTGGGTTTCTTCTTTATTTGTTGGGGTTATTATTATAAGAAAAAAAAATAAAAAAATTGTGTTTTGTGGGTTGTTGGTTTTTTGGGTGGGTGGTTTGGGGTGTTTTTTTTTTTGTTGGGGGTGTTTAACCATATCTAATGTTTTTGTTTGTTTTTTTTGTCTATTTTTAAATATATATATAAAAATATATATATATATATATTATAAATATAATATATTGGTATATATACTATATAAATATATAATATATATATAATAATATATATTATATTAAATATAGGTTAAAAAAAATTATATATATATATATAAATAATGTATATAAAAATTATATATATATATAGTAATAAATATATAATATATAAATAATATATATAAAAATTCCCCCCACAAAATTTCTATATAATATTTTATAATATAATAAATTAAATATATATTAATATATACACACAAAACACAACAAAAAAAAAAAATCACATATAGGGATATGCACTATATATACACACAACCCCCCAAAACCCCCACACACAACACACAAACCCACACCACACACACACACACACACACACACACAAAACACACCACACACCACACAATATATATAAATATAATTATATATATAATAATAAAACACACCAAAATTACACGCACAGACACACGCACACACACAACCCCACACACACACACACACACCCACACACACCACACACCCACACACCCACCACACACACACACAATATATATTATATATATAAATATTTTTCACACCCCACCACCCCCCCCCCCACAAACACACCCCCCCCCAACAAAACCCCCCACACCACACAACACCCCCATTTTATTAAATTATATAAATATATATATAAATATTTTAAAATTTCCCATTTTAATATATAATATATAATATATATTAGATATAAAAATAAATAAAAATTTTATATATTATAATTATATATAAAAATTTTATTATATAATATATATATAATTATTTTAAAAATTTTAATAATCATTTTTTCTGTCTATTACCCAATTTAGACAGCTAGTAAAAAGATATAAAATAGATATAGATAGATACACACACGCGCCCCAAAAACAAAATAAATCTATTCTTTAAAGAAGTGACCCGGAATTGTTTAAAATTTTCTGACCTAATTTGTCGATAATTCATAAAGGGGCAGAAAAGGTTCTTTTTTCCCCAAAAAGGCCCGATTTTGGGCGGTTCTTTTTTATCATTTTGCCCCCAGGTAATCCAGATATTTATTCGTTGATAACTTTTGAATGTTTTTTTCTGTGCTGATTTTTTTTTTAAAATTTATATATTATAAAATATATATATATATCTATTTTCTTATATATATAAAAAAATATAAAATATAAACAATACACCCAAACACCACAAACACAACACCCACACACACACAAATAATTTTATTATATATATATATATAATATAATATATAATTATATAAGTTTTATATATATATATAAAAAATTTTAAAATTTTATTATAATTAGATATATATATATAAATATATAATAGTTATACAAACACACAAAACACAAAAAATTCATAACACCCCAAAACAAACATACAAAACACACACCCACACACACACATACACACACACACCCACACCCCACACCCACACACACACCCACAAACACACACACACCCCAACACAAAAACACAAACACCCCAAAACCCACAACACACACACACACCCCCTATATATATATTATAATAATAATATATATATATAATATGTTGGGGTGTGTGTGTTTAAAATATATATTTTATATATATAGTTTATAAATATATTATATAAAATATAAAATATATAATATACAAACATATTTTACACATAACAAACATCCCTAATATATAAATATATATACTATATAATAATTATATATATATATAAAATGAATATTAAAAATATAATTATAATATAAAGATATATAATATATATAAATATATTTTATGTGTTATTAAGAAATATATATATATATAAAAATTATATAATTTTATATATAATATATATATAACACACACACAAAACAAACACACACAAAACACACACACACAAAACACACACACACACACACACACACACCCCAAATTTTAAAATTATAAAAATAATTAATACCTAATATATATAATATAAATTTTACATATACATTACATACAAAACTTTTTTTAAAAAATACATAAAATTATAAAATACAACAACATAAAAACAATTTTATTTTAAATAATAAATAGTTTATTTTATATTATATGGGTATATATTTATATATATAAATATATAATATATTATATATATTCGTATATGCGTGTGTGGTGTATTGTATTTTTTTTAACATATAACACCCACACGCACACCCACCCCACCCCAACAAAAACCCCAAATACGAATATATAAAAATAGTATAAAAATTTTTAATATATATAATTTTAATAATAATAATAATATGTGTATATAAGGTATCATAAATATGGGTTTTAAAATAAAATATATGTATAAAATATAATATATATATATATAGAAAATATATAAATATATTTATTATATTGTTTATATAAAAAATTTAATACATACATTTTCTATGTTATAATATGTTATAGGGATAAAAAAATTTTAATTAAAAATTTTAAAATAAATTATATATTAATTATAAAATTATATGTTTATATAATAATATATTTTATTGGAGTTTTAAAAATTTGAGTTATTTAGATTTGGTAAGACTCGAGTTTGAATCTTTAAGTTTGCGACAACTTGTGAGTAGTTTGACGGGGTGTTTAAAAAAAAGGAGCAAACTCTTTAACTTTTAAAAAAACTTTTAAGGGAAAAAGTTTTTTCCATGACAGATGTCATCAATGGGGGCAAAAAATAATGGCAAGGAAATTTGGGAACAGACGTTTGGTTTAATTGGGCGTGGGCTTTCCCCTCCTGCCTGCCCCAAACCCAAAGCCCACAGCGGGGAAATTCCCTTGGGTCTCAAGCCCCCTTTGGTTTTTTAGGCCCAAAAAACAGGGGACAATGACAAGGGGGGAAACCCCTACTGATGGCGGGGTTTAATCAATTTTCCGCTGGGATGTTTTTATAAAAAAAAGGGGGTTTGAATGGTGAAAAAGTAAGGACCAAGAAAATGGCTCGGTTTTTCGGGGCGGGGGACTTTAGCGCCCCCGCATCAGTCACCCACCCCCGCCCATTCCCAGCAGCAGGGCCCAAAACAGCGTTAGAATTTTCAAAGCCGAAGAAAATGGGCCTTGGGGGGCGGGGGGGGGGGGGGGGGTCCAAACCCCTCAAAAGCCGGTGCCCCGGGTTTCCTTTTTCCCCCCTTCCCTCACTGATAAACCTCTCGAGGAGGGTCCCCTTGTCCCCCAGAAAGGGAATTTGGAAAGCATGGTCTTGGTGCAGCCCCAGCAGGTCGTTAGGACATACTCACCCCACCCCCCCCAAAACACGCCACGTGTTAAAGGGTCCCCCCTTTAAATGGGGGGAGAACATCACAGGTAACTATCACCCCGCTGGGAATAATAAGAACTTTAGACTTAAACATACTTCTAAAAGGTAACTAATGAAGAATGACTCTGGTAAATAGGGAAATAGATTCCGTGATCTGTATGTGGAAAACACAGGTGAGAAGTGAAAAGTTAACCGTTAAGCTTTAATCTGATATAAAGAAAACTATATAAACAATGTTATAAATAATTACAAATTCACAAATGTACACAATAATCGAGATTCAAAGATTCGTCCAAATATTGTAATCCAAAATGTATTTTTACGTACAATTTACATATTAGGCTTACCCTAGGAAAATATAAACCCAAAATACCTTTTATACGAGAAACTATTACGTTGAATAGACAGTTTTTGCACCTCCCTCTCCCTCGTGTATAAACAATGTACACATATACATACATACAGGCTACTGATATGTATGTATGTATACAGATATAAGATACAGACTCAATAACCGTATTTATGTGAGAATCTAGTCAGAAATCTATACCCTTTTAATACTTGGACGCATTTCTCTTGTCGGTGCAAATGAATACTTTAGTTGAACATGGATTTAACATTAACACCGCCCTTTGAGTCATGTAGTCAGAATGCAATTCACAAAATGTCACCAAAGTCCTATCAAAGTTTTCTCTCCTCCTCAGACTTAATATTGTAATAATTTAAACTAATCTAACGATAATAGTACTACTGATAATGACAGTAATCATGATGACCAGGATAAAGATTATGATAAAAATAATGATAAAGGTAGTAATGATAATAACAATGCTAATACTAATGCTAATAATAATAATAATAAAAAATACAGATTATAAAAGTAATAATATCCTTATCATTATCATTATTATCATAATGATAATAATGAAATAATGACAATGATGATAATCGTATTAATTATAAGGATGATGATCAGGATGATGATGATCATTATAAAAGCAATGATGATAATAAAGGTAATTATAAGAACAGTAATAATAATAATAATAATAATGATAATAATAATAATAATAATAATAATAATAATAATAATAATAATAATAATAATAATGATAATAATAAGAATCATAATAACAATAATAATAATGATGATAATGAAAATAATGATAATGATCAGTGTAAAGGTATTCCATAACATATTTACCTTGATGTATAAATTAGATTGTATACTGTTGTGATATTTGGTAATGAAGACCTTGTTAAACCGATTTTTAAGTACTACTAAAATATTGCGAAATATTTATACATATTAAGATGTATATTTAATGTTTATTTTCTTTGTTGAAAGTAAGTTTCCTCGTACCCCCTTATGTAATGCGCATGCGCGTAGGTATGCCTCACTGTCTTACTCTGCCAGATAATCGGTCACTTTGCCATACCACTTGTTCGAGTGAACACTGTGACCTCGCCTCGTGAGTAGGAAAGGATTTAATTAATACGCTAATCACATAGCGTGGTATATTGTAAGTGAACGATTCGTTATGTTTATTATCTCTTGTATTTTCAGTCTTTGTAGTATATTTGCTGACGCCAGGCGCACGAGACTTTGCTTCACGTGCCCCCGAGGTTAATCGAGCAGCGCCAAACTAACAAGCCCGTGACCCTGGGCGTTGACACGCTCGCTGGACGTGGATATTTACAGTTTTTGTTTCTTGTTTATATTTGTAAATTATATGATAATGGTTGACATCCTTTATACCCAATTTAATGAAAGTGAAAGCATAATTAGATAATGTAATCAAATCAAAGACAAGTGCACCATTTAATAAAATCTTTACAACTGGCAGTGAGGAGGTGCGCATTATTGTACATTCCTTT
>NW_023644189.1:5000-8793 GCF_015228065.2 Penaeus monodon | reverse complement strand
AAACCAAGCCTATCCTAAACCAAACCCAAGCCACCAAAAACCAAACCCAAAACCAAACCCCAAAACCCAAACCAAAAGCCTCCAAAACCTCCCCCAAACCATCCGAACCAAACCCCAAAACTAACCTAAATTTAACCCCAAACCTAACCTAAACCTAACCTAAACCACCCCAAACCCAACCCCAAAAACCTAAAACTAAACCTAACCCAAAACCTAACTAAACTAACCTAAACAAACCTAAGCTACCCTAAAATACCTAAACTAACCAAAACCCTAACCAAAACCCAAACCCCAAAACCTACCAAAACCAACTTAAACCTACCTAAAAATATCCTAAAAAATACCCAAAACATATAAACCAAACCCTTAACAAACAAAACAAAATCTAAACCAAAGTGGTAACGATTTATTAAGGATAACTACTTATTACCTTTTGGTTTTGGGAATTAAATATTAAAATTATTTTTAACGATTTAATGGCAAGAAATAAGTCGGGGTAAGTTTTTAAAATCTTTCGATAAAGGGTCAGTTAAATCCGTTCTGATTTATTCGACGATTCAAAAGTTACCCGACGTTATTTCTGGCCTTTAAATCGTTTAAAAGAAATTTTGAGTATTATAATTCCCAAAAGCGAAAAAGGTAAAAACGTATTTAAACCTTATAAATTGATTATATAGCAAAGCTCATTCCCTTTTAACACAATCGACGTATAAAAAAAGCGCCCCCAAACCCTTACCCCTTCTGTCACGGAGAAATTCAAAAAAAACCTTAGGTATTGCTGCCTTTTGTCCTGACCCAAATTCTTTGATCGCTTTGAACGTTAACCCTCTTTTCCCGTTTTTTTTAGGGCCTTCCAAAAAATCAAAAAGGGGGCGCCCTTAAGGCCTATTATTTCGTTTTCAAACCGTTACCCCCCTTTAGACTCATGGTAGCGAGCTTTTATCTCCTTTTATGGGTCCTTTTTGATATCATATTAACATTCAAGGATTTTATGGATAAGGTTAGAAATTTCCGAAAGCACGGGAAAAAATTGTGAGCTTTGATGTAGAGTCTTTGTTTTAAAAGTTTCCCCTTGAAGATGTGTTAAATTTCTTTAAAAAAAAAATTATTCAGTCGTATAAGATCCCCTTTCCCGGGCAATGCTTTTTTGATCCATTCGTTTGTGCGTCACGAAAAATGTCTTTTCTTTCGGGGAATTTTTTAAACAAACAAAGGTTTGCGTGGAAGTAGCTTAAGCCCGAGTTCTTGCGAATTTATTATCGGAGATGTTTGAATCTGAGCTCCTTCCGTCGATTATCCCTCCCGACCACGTTTGGTTTCGTTATGTTGATGATGTATTTTCTATGTGTGCAAGCGAACCGTGCCAGATTTCGATGATTTCAGTAACTCAACAACCTCGAGCATTTACTATCAATTTAAAAAGTAGAATGGGAAGATTCAGGGAAATTACCATTTCTCGACATACTGTTATTCAATGTTAATGCTCGCTTAAATATTTTCGGTTTTTACCGTTAAAACCACTCACACGGCTACTTATCTTCATTTTTTACTCGAATCACCCGTATATGTTAAAAAGATCAGTAAGTCTAGTCCCATGTTTCTTAGGGCATATAGAATTGTGACAATGAGTTATGATCGGGAGCTTGCACGTCCATTTTGAAACTTTTCGAAATTAGGATATCCCAGTTTCTTATAAATCAGGCACACTCATCGCGAGATGAAATTTTATACTCATTCCCGTAATTTAACAGGATAGTGCCAAGTAATATGTTAATTGTTCCGTTATATAACCCTCCATCGATGAAAACGCACATATTTAAAGCGCTGGCATTGACATTGCTTACATAATCCGAATACGTTGCGTAATACTTATAAAAACACAAGCAGCTAGCAGGTGCTCTTGAGGACTTCTCCCGGTATTACACTATACCTTGTAAAGATTGCCCCAAGTTTTACATAGATGTGAGACCGGTAGAGCTTTGAGAAAAGAATAATGAACATCAGCGTGATTGTTAGATTTGATAGAGAATCAAATGCAGTGGTGTTCGTTATTTACGGGAGAAGGTCCCGCTTAACTGGAAAAGCGCTAAATAATTATAAATCAGCCAATTCGTACGAAAGAAAATGTTAGAATCTCTTTAATTAGAAAAATTCCTAATTTCAACTTGAGTTGCTGGTCAATGGGGCTCCTGGATGATCTTAACCTCCTCGTTAGTTAGCAAAGCATCCCAGACTCTCGACCTTGGCCCTCCGAGACCTGATTCAGCTATTGTTCGTCCTGTCTCTCTATCATATATATACTTGCGAAAATTTTCTTCTTTTATCATTTCGAGTTTTATTCGTCTGAAGAGGGGAACTCGTGAAGAGTTCCGAAACGTTACGTTTATTTTCATTTTCTACGTGGCCGTTTTCTCTTTTCATCTTTGTGTACACGTTACGTGTTTGTGTTGTGTTTACTATATATATATATATAGTTATATATAATATAATAATATATATATATATATATATAATATATATATATACAATATACACACACACATAATAGCAGGTATATCTCACTTTTTCTCTCTGTCTCTCTCCCTCTCTGAATGGTGTATATATATATCACACACGCAATACAAACACACCAACACACACATATTTAATATATAAATATTCACAAAAAACATATGCATACATAGTATGATACTATGGAAAGATTGACAATATGTATATGAATACATAAAATAAATTAAATATATATAACACATGGTATATGGATATACATTATATATGTAATATAGATATACACACACATGTGTTATTGGATATTACATAAATGTATAATATTATATATATATATATATATATACTCTTATATATATAATAATTATATATATATCTATATATGGTGTATGATGTTGTGTGTGTGTGTGTGTGGCGTAGTATGTAAGAAAAAAACCCACAATACAAAAATACAGTTCGAAATCCACCTGGATACAATCCCAGTTCTGAAGAGGAAAGGGAGAGGACAGGAGTATAAAAGAGGAGAGAGGAGAGCCCCCTCGGTAACACTGGGTAGGTGAGGACAGACGAACGGAAGTAGAGGGAGGTCACATCAGTCGGAGGATCGCGGCCAAGCCGCAAGAGTCACAGATCCCCGGGAGGAGATAATGGGCGCCAGAGGCACGGCCGGCTATGTGTTTTAGGAAGCCCATAGACGTCGAGGTGTGATGACTCTGAACTCTGATAGGGTTCGCCTCCGGAAAACAGGCTGCTTTCATTTTCAGGCGGGGGGGGGGGGGGGGGGAGAAAACCGGTGGAATGTAGCAGCAATGCGTTCACGGGGGTCACTGGTCAGGGGAGCATAGGTAGAGGCGTTCATCAAACAGGTCCTGGGCCTTTTCAGGTAAGAAGCACGGTCGAGGACCAGCAACGAGTGCCCTTGTCAGAAGGCAGAATGGGGAACGTCCTCCCTGCGCAGGCTTTGTTGAAGGGCCTCCTGGATAAACGCCCCGGGAAATGGAAGGGTTAGGATGGAAGGAGAAGATTCGAGGGCCGGGATTGAAAGCACCACGGAGGGAGAGACATCAGGCAAAGAGTCTGTGAGGAGGATATGAAACGGTCAAAGGATGAATATACCGATGTACGGTAAGGGGCGTGAGGGGGGGGACAAAAGGAAAGACCGAAGCCAAGGAGTTGGAGCTGGTGAGGGGTAGAAGGACAGAGAAGATAAATTGGTGACAGCGTCGGTGGAGGAGAAGCGGGACCAAGGATTGCGGCTGTCAGGCTGGAAGTTCTGGGAGAGAGA
>NW_023644188.1:0-8793 GCF_015228065.2 Penaeus monodon | reverse complement strand
CCATTAAAAGAGTCAGCCCTTAACCACTTCACTGCCAACCAGTCACAGCCATTGTTCAGAGGCATCCATAGGCTTTTATAGCCGGAGTGTATCAAACCGTATCAAGGTAGAGACATACACTTTGATACAAACCGAAAAGATGTTTAAACAGGTTCCAATAATGTGCGCATAAAGGACAAACGTACCAAACTGTTAGGGGTTTAGGAAATGTTACAAAAAAGGCCTTAAATTGGAGAGGTTTGTAGGCGGAGTTACGCTCGCCTGAGGGGACGGTTAACAAACATGTTTACTGACAATAGTTATTTTTCACTTTTCAAAATGAAGCCACTTGACTACAATGCGTCCAGTCACTATATTAAGGCTATAAGTATGGTAGATGTTCTGAGCTTCGTCCGGCGAACAACGTCTGTCAGCTGGTGCAGACTCGACTGAACTTACTCCATATCCACCGTGCTACCAAACTACAGCAATACCCCTCGGGTGAAAGGCCGACACGTTACCACTGAAGGAGCCTGGATAATACAGTAATATAGATATCCTGTGGATTACTTCTATTTTACCTGTGTTACCGGTAATATATGCTTGCCATCCATAGTAGATGAAATGGCAAATGGGGATGAAGGGCTCCTGACGTCATAAACCATCACCGACCCATCTGCAAAGCCAGCAGCCAGCAGACTGCAATACTGGGAAAGAGAGAGAGATCTGTGTGTTATATAAGCATTATCAGTATTCAGTTTTGAAATTCTTAATGATAGTCTATCATGATAGTCTTTTAGCCCAATCACTCATGCATATTATTCAAAAACATTGTTAGAATCTTAATGTGAATATACCGTATCCTCGCTTCCCCATTAATCCCTGTTATAAGAAATCTAAGCTTGTAGTAGATTATACGATCAGTCACTACCAAATCTTTATGAGCCCAAATGAAATAATTTTGTATCAATACTAATGTATGCAAAGGATAGTGCACAGAAATAGCAAGTGTGACTATTTTATATTAGTTATTCATAGAATTTATCACATGAGGGCATTTTGTCAACATTCTGCATTTACTTCTGTTTTATATTTCAGTCTGTATAGATTATCATATGTAGATTATTTCTAATTTCAGGGGAGTTTTTTAGGGGGGGGGGGGGGGGGGGGGGGGGGGGGGGGGGGGGGGGGGGGGGGGGGGGGGGGGGTCTTAAAACAGAATTAAATTTTTAGATATTTTTAAAATTTTATAAAAAATTTTATATAAAAAATCATAACATTATATCTAAAATATAATTATCTTATCAAATAATTAAATACTTTTAAAAAATTTTGGGGTTTGGGAGTTTTTTGGTTTTGTGTGTTGTTGTTGGGTTGGGTTGTTTGGGGTGTGATATTGTAGTATTTAAGGAAAAAGGGAGGAATAAAGAAATATTTTAGATAATAATTATAAATAAAATAAAATATTATTATTTTTCCCATGATAAAATTTTAAAGAAAAAAAAATTTTTAGGTTTTTAAAAAAGGTTTTTTAAAAAAATTATTAAAAAAATTTAGCATTTTTTTAATATTTTAAATAATTTTAATAAAATAAAAAAAAATAGAAAACATAATATATAATAATATTATAAAATTATATATTATAATATTATATCTATATAAAATTTTTAAGTATTTTAATAATATTTATAAGAAATAATAAAAATATATATATAATTTATATAATCTTTTTAATAACAAATAATAAAGATATACAATATATAATATTTCTTATAATATTTTTATTTAATTATATATATATATATATATATATATATATATTTTATATATATAATATATATATATATATAAAATATTTAATATATTAATAAAATTAAAACAAAATTTTTTAAAATATATATTTATAATATAAAAATAATATTATTTATTATATTATAATATATATAGTTTTTGTTTTTTTTTTTTTTTTTTTGTGTTGTTTGTTTTTTTTGTTTGTAGATGTATATATTTTTATATATTAATATATAATTATATATGTTTATATATATATTATTTATATATTATATAATAAATATTATAAAATATAAAATATATAAATAAAAATAAAATTATATATAATATTATAAATTATATATAAATTATATATATATTAATATATATTATAAAATTTTATATTATATTTAAATAAATTATATTTATTTTATTCATTATTATATATATTTTTAATAATTATTATTTATATATATAATATATGTTTGGTTGTTTTTTTTGTTTGGGTTTCTTTTGTATACATATTTTTTAAAATTTTATATATAAATATTATTTATATATTAATATTATATAATATTTTAATTATATATATTATTATATATTATATATATATATATTTTTTTTTTTTTTTTTTCCCCTGTTGTTTGGTGTGTTGAAATTCATTTTTTTAATAATATATAAAATTTTTTTTTATAAATATAATAAAAATAGTTAAATATATATGATATATAATAATTTTATATTATATAAATTGATATAAATATATACTTAAAATATAGATATATAATATATTTTTTTTAAACTTTAATAAAATATTATGTTAAAAATTTTTATATGATATATATTTATTTTTTAATTATCTAATATATAAAATTTAAAATATATATATATATATATATATATATAACATAATTAAAATAATTATCCCGAAATAAAAAAAAATGTTTTAATATATAAAATATAATATATATATATTATATATATATTATATTATATATTTATATTAATTATATTATATATATATATAATATAATATATATATTTTATATAGAATTAAAATATATATTTTAAAAATTATTATTTATATATTTTGGGGTTTTTTTTTTTTTGTTTTGGTCTTTGTATACTATTAATCAAAAAAAAAAAAAAAAAAAAAAAAAAAAAAAAAAAAAAAAAAATATATGTGTGTGTGGGGTTTTTTTTGGGGGGTTTGTTTTTTTTTTTGTTTTGGATATAATAAATATTTTTATTTAATATTATATATTATTTATTATAATTTATATTTCTTAATAATATAAATAAATTTATAAAAAAAAATATTAAATAAAATCCCCTATTAAAATTTATATATATAATATTTATTTTTAATAATTTTAAATTTTAAAATTATAATATAATAATTATATATATATAATAAAAAATTTTTTTTTATTTTTTTTCATTATAAATAAAAAAACCCCAAAAAAAAAAATAAAAATTATTAAAATTATGTATTTTTAAAAATTTATATATAATATATATATTAATATTTATATATATATATATTATATATTATTATATATTAACCTTAATATAAAATTAAACTTAAAACAAAAAAAAAAACAAACCCCACACAAACCCCAAAACCAACCACAAACCCCAAAACCCACAATTATTTTGGGGTTTTAAGTAAAAAAAATTTTTTTTAAAATTAATTTATTTTTATAAAATTTGGGTGAAAATTTTAAATAAATAAAAATTTTAAAAATTAAAAAAAAATAAAAATTTAAAAAATACTAATTATTAAAATAAAATAAAAATAAATTAAAAATCATGGTTGGGGGGAGGGTTGGCATAACTACCCTAAAAAAAAAAAAAACAAAACACTATATATTTATTTAATATATAATAATATATATATATATATAATATATATATAATATATATATATATATATATAAATATAATAATTAATATTAAAAAATTATTGTAAAAAAAATATGAAGATGATTAGGGGGGGGAATAATATAATAAATTAATTATTGATAATTTTTAAATTATATTTATAAGGTAAAGAATATCTTAAAAAAATAGAAAATGTTTATTAAAAAAAAATTAAAAGGATTTTAAAAATCCCCTACACACCCCCCCCAGACACAAAACAAAAACACAAAAAAAACAAACCACAACCACCCCCAACAAACCCCAAAAGAGAAAATATAAATTATATATTATAAAATTATATTATTAATATATATATATATATTAATATTATATAGAAATGTTTTTTTTATATTATTTTAATTTATAATTTAGTAAATATTATAGATAATTAAATATATTTTATATATATAAAATTTATATAATAATTAAATAAAAAATATAAAAAATTATATATAAATAAAAATAAAAAAAAAAAAAAAAAATTACCCCAACCACACCACACACACCCAAAAAAAAAAAAAAAAAAAAAAATATTATATAATATATTATATATAATATTATTATAAAATATTTTATATATATATATTATAAATTTTTTTATTTGTTGTGTTTTTTTTTTTTTTTAAATTTATTTTTTTAAAATTTAAATAAATTATTAATTTTTTAATTATTATTTTTTTTTTAAAATTTATTATTAAAATATATAAATAAAAAACCCAACAAAAAATTCCCCCCCCCAAAAAAATTTAAAAATAATATATATAAAAATTTAATATTATATATTATTATATATAATAAAATTTTATAATAATATATATATTAAAATTATTATAATATAAAAATTATATATATATATTATAATTATTTTTATATATATAATATTTATATTTATAAAAATTTTTATATATATATATATAAAATTTATATATATAAATTATATATAATAATATAATATGGGGGTTTTGGTGTGTGGGACGTGTATTTTTTTTTTGTTGTGGTTTGTATATATATATTATTTATATATATTAATTAATATATATTATATATAAAATATTATATATTATTATATAAAATATAAATATAATATTTTTACTAAAACCCCTTTTTATCATTACATACTACATACTACAAACCACACCACACACATCTAAAATTTTTATGTATATATATATATATTATTATAATATATATATTTTAAATAATATTTAATATTTTAGTGTTGTGTGTTGGGGTTGTGTTGTGTGTGTGGTGTGGTGTGTTGTGTTGGGTGTGTTAAGTTTTATATAATAATTTATTATAAATTATATATTTAATATATTTATTTATATATTATAAATATTTATATATATATATTATTATAATATTTTATTTAATTATATATATTTTAAAATTTATATAATATATTAATTATATTATATATATATTATATTATATTCTTCTTCTTTAACGGTAGGTTCATGTCGGCCGCCGTGGTCACAGATGATTTTAAATTGTGTTTTCATGTTGTGATCCCTTTTGGGGGGGTACGTGTAGGGTCCCCATTCTTTCCCGGAGAGTGCCGGTGGATTTTTTTTTTTTGGGGAATCATTCTTCTTTATCCGGGTTTGGGACCAGCACTGACTTGGGCTGGTTGGCCACCCAGGCTAGGTAGGCAATAAAGGGTGAATTTCCCTCCCCCAAGGGAAAAACGCGGCGGTCGGTGACTCCCCCTCGAATTCAGTTTGCCGTCGTGACAGTTTTGACCGCGCTCTAACATTCGGCCACCGGGCCTTGCGACAGGGGTTCCTGATTTTTTCTTAGAAATTTTAAGGCGGTGGTTTGATAAAAAAATTTGAAATTATATATATATATATATATATATATATATATTTTATAAATATAAAATAATATAATTAATATTATAACTATATAATTGGTGTGTGTGTGGTGTGGTGTGTGTGGGTGTATGTATATGTTATGACCCCCAAAAACACAAAACAACACACATTATGGGTGGAATTAAAAAATATAAAATAAATAATATAAAAAAATATAATTAATTAAAAAAATATATGTTTTTGTAAAAATAAAATATATATAAATTTTATAATAATATATATAATTAAACAAAAAAATATATATTAATATAAAATTTTATTAATTTAATATATATATATACATATTACATATATACACACACACACATATATATGTGGGTGTGTTGGGGTGTGTGTGTGTGTGTGGGTGTGGGGGGTTTTGGTTGGTGGTGTGGGGGGTGTATGTATGTAGTAAATGTATATGTTTAATTAAAAATATATTATATAAAAAAATATTAATGGGTTTTTTCTAAAATAATAATATATAAAATTATATTTTTTAAATTTAATTTTAAATTTATATAAATAAAAATAAATATTTTAAATTAATCAAAAAATTTAATTTAAAATATTATTTATAATTATATATAAAAAAATTTAAAATTATAAATATATATTTTTTTAAATATATTATAAATATTTAAAAAATTTATTAAAATTTTTATATAATAAGTTTATAGGTATTTAAATAATATTATTTATTATTTATTTATATTTTTATATTTTAAAAGTAATATTATATATTATTATATTTGAATAATATATTTTTTATTATATAAATTATATATAGTTGTTAGACCACTCCCCCACAAAACACACCAACACCACACCACCCACACACACCCCACCAACAATTTTATATTTTTAAACATTTTTAAAATTATAAAATATTAATATATATTATATATTATATATATATAATATAAGTAGCTATAAAAAGTAACCACACAGAACCACACACACACACCACCATCACACACACACACACCCATAAAACATAATAATTTATTAATATTTTTAATTATATATAGATATAATATATATATTATATATAATATATTTTAGATTATATATATATAATAATTAAATATATAATAATAATATATATATATATAAAATTTAAATAAATATATATACAGGGATGTTTTTAAAATTTGGCGTTTATGCTTTATATATATATATAATAAATATATAAATTAAATATATATAAAATAAAATATATATATATATTATATTATATAGCATTAATAAAATTTTAAAATATATTATATAAGAATTTACATACACAAAAAATATATAAATAAAAAATATTAAAAAATATATAATCTATAAATAATATTATATAATTATTATATAAAATTTTAAAAATTATATATATATATTATATATATATATATGATTTTAAAATATATATATATTATTTTATTAAATATATTTAATATACTAATATATATATTATATTAAAATGAATTCTACAACACATTTTTAACAAACGTATGGATATATGTGATATAGTATAAATTAAAAAATTTTATATTATATATATATAATATATTTATATATATAAACAAATATATAAAATATATATAATATTATATATATATTTTTAATAAAAAATTTAAAATATATTAATGTATGTAGCTGCGTATGTATAGATATATTTGGTGGCGTGCAAAGCTATATATTCTATACAAAATAATTATATATATTTTTTAATAATATTTTTATAATTTTTATATAAAATAATATTATTTTAATTAATATAATATATATATATATAATAATAATTAAATATAAAAAAAATTTTATAATATATATATAATTATTTTTGGGTGATTATGATATTATATATAATATATATTATAATTATATATATATATATAATATATATGAAATTGATAATGTATATAAGTTATTATAAAATATTAAAATATAATATATAATATTATTATATATAATATATAAATACATTACATAATAATACTACATACTACATACCACCACACACACAAAAACCCAACCCCACACACACACACACACACACACACAAACAACACACACACAACCCCCACACACACACCCCAATTATAATATATTATAGTATAGATAAGATTTTGTTTTGTTTATGTAAAATTATGTTAAAATTTAATATGTATTATATTTTTAAATTTTATATTTTTTTATATTAAATAATATATATATAGATTTATATATATTATATATTATAATATATAATATATTTTGGTTTTTTTTAAAATTATTATTATTTAATTTTATTTTTTTTATTTTTTGTTGTTTTTAAATTATATGTATATATATGTATATATATTATATATATTATATATTATATATATTTTATATTATATATATATATATATATATATATATATCTATATATATATATATCAAAATTTATATATTATGTATGTATATATGTATAAATATATATATATTTATATATAATTTATATATATATATATATATATAATTTATATATATTTATTGTATGAATATGGGATAAATACTGATACATAGATATAGATGAAATTTAAAAAATATAAGTAGCAGTCTTTAAAACACACCCCTGTCATATTTTGTTATATTGGCCGTAAAGATATACTTAGTATATGCATGGTACCAAAACGAAAATATCACATGCCCCACTTATGTTTTTTCATTTATAATTTCTATGGTATCTCAACTTTTACTTTGATTGCCTCCCTTTGTAGCCTTGAGACTACTACAGGGATATCAGCGTACTTTCTTCAGTATACAATCTGTTCTCTTGGGTATTATGTAGTCCCTAGAACGTGAGTATGCATGTATGTGTGTGCATCATACATGTATTTATAACCAAAAGGAAAAGTCGCTTTCAAAACCATTGAAGATTGGGCTTTAAAAAGTGACTGTACGCCTAATTAGGTCTGACCCATGAGAACATAATCCCCCTCGATATTTCAGATAGTAAGTGTTATGATTCTTTATTATATCAGAAATTTTGTTTCATAAAATTCACACCCCAAATATCTCAAGATTAAGTTGTTGACAGCACCCATCATAACTCATGAGACATTAGATAAAGTAATCTACATAGATAACTATCAGACTGAAAATAAAAACAGAAGTAAATGCAGAATGTTGACAAAAGCCTCTATAATCATGATTATGACAATTTTTGAAACTAGAATCAAAACTTTGCCTAAGATTGATGCTGTGAAACCCAACTAATTTAACCCGTTTTCATTGACTCAATATAATTCATATG
>NW_023644187.1:25000-37865 GCF_015228065.2 Penaeus monodon | reverse complement strand
TCAAGTCTTAGAAGTAATGAGAGAATGGTATATCAAACAATGATAATCTTAACTTTTGATATTGATTATAAATAATTAAACTGTACAACTAAAAAACCTTTAAGAAAGAGTCCACTTCTCACTAAGTGTGTAGATAACTGTCCTTCTTTTAAATGTTTCCTTCTTGATCTTGTCGTATGGACTTTTTCTTCATATCTTCACTGTATCAGTTCAGAGGATTCAAAAGGATGGCATCTGCTTTACAATCTGGTGGATCTCTCAAGGATTCTCATGAAGCAAACAAAACAAAAACAGGAAAACCCAAAAAAAAAAAAAACTTTCCCTAATTTAGGAATGATAAAACAATAAAAGATTCAATATAACTGATTTCTTGTGTGACCAAAAACTACTTTTGCCAAACAAACAAATTATGTATATTCATGCCATTATATACGATCTGAGTAATTTTATATTTATACATTATATCTTTTTTTAGGAAACCCTCATTTGCATTATTCTATTATAAATTCCAAGAACACTTACTCCTTGAATAGGTTATAAATCCTCAAAAATAACAGAGAAACATCTGAATGGTACCCAAAGTGCCAGTGTCAGCCACTAGCTGTGAAGAAGATATTCTAGTTTTCTAATTTGTTCTCAAATGATTACTTTGTTATTGTTCTGTAATCAGATCTACAGTATTTTATAATTTTATTATGATATTAGTACAACTGAATGTTCTTTCTTACTTTGGTATTTAAAGAATTTACTAACCTCTTTCGGGATTTACCAGGCACTTGTCTCTGTTCTCTCTCTTTTTTGGGTTTTACAGTTATAATGTCGGGGTTTAACACTGTATATTCTTAACATTATAATATCAACTAAAGATCCCATTATTACAAGCTTTTGGTTTGTTTTAATCATACATGCATAATACCGAAACTTAAATGAATTTCTCCAGAAACAAAATTAATATATATTGGTTTCTTCATTAAAATATCCATTATGGAACCTTAATGTAACAAGCAACAGTGAAATATAACTGCATACCCTTTAATTAAAGAGAATGCATTGTGGGGGAAACAAAGAAAACTGGACTTTGTTGGGTAAACTCGCATTTTTTACACTTTTTCCCTTTATTCTTAGTGTAATAATATTGTTACGCCGACCGCCTCGTCTCTCTACACCCAAAAAAGGGCAGGCTAGGCAGACGGCCGTGCTATTCACAGGGTCGTGAACACTGAACAGCTCCAAGAGGCACCGAGCCCCCACAGCGTCCCAGAACACCACGAGGGGAAACCCAAGTGGCGAGGCAGGGCACGAAATAAACACAAAATGACAGTCTTTCCTTTATTTACACAAGTTATTTACCGGTACACTTTTCTATAGGCACACTAGGGGGGGGGGGGAAAACCAGCATGTCACACTGCACGATACAGCTTATAATGGGCAACACAAAGTTTATCAGGTCACATAGGCCCACAACGAGGTCTTCACAGGAGCAGAAACCCAACTACCCCTCTGGGCCCTTGGGTTCCTCCGCTCCTCCGCTCACACCCAGCTGGTCATGTTCGCCCAGGTCCCTTCATGTTAACACATGTTTCCCCACAGGGGACAAAGACCCACTGGCGTAGCACTATCCCCCAATCAAGCAGACGACCCGTCTGCTCGGGCATATCTAAACCTGAAACAAACTACATAAAAATTTAAATAAAATCAGTTCTCAGAAACACAAAAATCTTTCATCCAGCGCGGCTTTCTTCGCTCTCGCGGGGGTCTCTCTGGGGGAAAGGTGTGGGCGGCGGCACCCAGAGGGGTATCTCCTGTCCCAAGACCTGGCTCATGGTCACCATTGAAAATCTGCTGCATCGCCCTCACCGTCCAAATGCTCGTCCTCATCTCGGTCAGCGTCTGGCCACGTCCTCATCGCCGCTAACTGGGGCTAACTTCATCTTCTTTTTCACCATGGCCCCAGGAGTAGCTTCCTGGCCCAGGGAAAACGCCACAGCCGGTCCATGTGGACAAACAGACGATCGTTTTCGCCCTCTGCGATTCATAGGTGACATCAGAGAGGGCCGCTACCACCGTGTATGGCCCCTCCCAGGGGCTCTTTTAGCTTCGGCGAGAGCCTCGCTTCCGACGCGGGTTATGCAGCCACACTCTGTCACCTATGTTGTACCTCACTTCCCTCATGCGCCGGTCATAGGTCTCCTCATGGCATGGCCGGCTACCTTGAGCTTGCCACGCACTCGTCGGTGCACCTCCGCCAGGTTCTCCTGCAGTGCCACTCCCATAGCGGTGTGACAGTTGGCAAGTTCACGTCGGGTGGCCGCCCTGTGGCCCAAATCACTGGTAGCCTGAGCTCACGGCCAAACATGAGTCGGGCAGGTGTGAAGCCTTTTACCTCATTGCACAGCAGACGGTAGGCATGAGCATGGCGGGCAGCTTGACGTCCCAGTCTTCCTGACTTTCCCTGCAATTTTTGGCTAACTGTTGAGCAAGGGTAGGGTTTTTTTTAAACCGCTCCACCATACCATCGGACTGTGGATGGAGGGATGTCGTACGTGTCTTGCCGCACCCCTAACAGCTCGCAACACCACGGAACACTCGGGGACTCAAACTACGGCCTTTGGTCAGAGTGCATTTCAGAAGGCACACCAAAACGGGAAATGAATTCATTCACTAACACGCCAGCCACGGTCTTGGCCTCTTGGTTGGGTAGTGCATATGCCTCAGGCCACTTTGAAAAATAGTCAATTCCCCACCAGATGTATCGGTTTCCTGTGGCGTGAGAGGCAGTGGACCAGCAATGTCTATTGCCACCCGTTCCATGGGTGCCCCCACACAGTACACCTGTAACGGGGCACAGTTCTTTCTAGGGGGGCCCCTTCTTTGCACTGCACACATCACATGCTCTACACCCACTCAGACACGTCACTTCTCATGCCCAAACCCAGTAGAAGCGTTGACGGAGACGGCTCAGGGTCTTTTTCCCTCGCCCAAGTGGCCATGGTAACGCCAGCATTTTAATTCCCTCAGCAACTCAGCACGCAGGGCCCTGGGTACTAACAATTACCCACGTGTCACTGCCCACTTCACTCAACTGCACCCAGCGCTTAAACTAAAAAAACCGCTTTGATCCACTCGTAATGTTTCCCACTGGTCCACCAGACACTTTGTGGTGGGGCTCTCCGCAGCCACGGCCTCCCAACTGGGGCGTCCACTCAAGCCACCGGACAATGGGAACAAGGTGAGAGTCCTCACGTTGTCCCTTTACGCCATCATCATCCCCTTTAGTGGCGCTTTCCCAGCACCTGCAGACGGAGGCACACAGGATCAGAGTCCTTTGGACACGGGTTTGTGAGCAACTAGCCTCACACGGCGTCGACTCAGGCTGTCAAGCGTTGCAATGGACACGACCCCGGGCGGTGGACGATGTGGTAGTTGTACTGTTCAAGGCGCCCTAACTACCTTGCCAGCTGACTCTCTGCTCCCTTCAGTGACTTCAACCACTGTAGGGCAGCAGGTCAGTCCGGATGGTGAACCCCGGCACCGTAGAGGTATGGGTGAAAGTGCTCGAGACTCTTCACCACCGCCAGCACTTTTTCCCTTTGTCACACAATAGTTGTGTTCAGGCCTGCTGAACTTGGCACTGTTAGTAGGCCACGACATACTCCTTCCCGTCCTTTATCTGTGACAAAACTGCCCGATGCCTTCCGCACTAGCGTCAGTGTCCAACAGGTAAGGGAGCTTCGGGCCCGGATAGAGCAAGACGGTGCTTCCACCAGGGCCTTCTTCAGGTTGTCAAATGCAGACTGACAGGGCCTTCGTCCCACTGGAAGCACTCCCCTTTCGTGTAAGCCCGGTGGAGAGGAGCCGCTACACTGGCGAAGTCCTGTACAAAGCGGCGGTTAGTATGTGCACAGGCCCAGGTAGCTCATGACTCCGCCACATTGGGTGGGAAACCCTGGCCACTTCTCCACCACCGCCACCTTCTGTGGGTCGGTGCGCACACCGTCTTGACAAACTACATGCCCCAGAAATGGCCCCTCATGCTGGAACATCGAGCATTTTTTGGGGTGAGTTTGGGGTTTGGGCCCTTCCTCAACCGCTGTAGTACTTCCTCCAGCCGCTCCAGCTCCTCTCGAAGGTGCTACTGAAGACGATGAGTCATCAATGTAGACAAGCGCCGTCTTCCACTGCCAGGCCATCCAATACCCTCTCCATCAGACGCCGAAAACAACCAGGGGCATTGCAGAGACCAAAGGGCTTAAACTTTGAATTGCCACAGGCCTTGCCCGAAGGAAAAGGCAGCTTTGGCTTGTCCTCTTCCGCCATCTCCACTGGTGATAACCCGACTTCAGGTCGAGCGTGGAGAACCACCTGGCCCCCCCACCAATGCATCAAGTGTGTCATCAATTCTCGGCAAGGGGGTATGAGTCCTTGAAAAGTCATGTCATTAGCGCCCGGTAGTCCACACAGAAGCGTTGTGTGCCGCCCTTTTTCTTCACCAGGACTACCGCTGATGCCCATGGACTGTCTGACCGTTCAATCACCCCCTGTGCCGCCAGCTCATAGACAGTGCGCTGCATCTCTTCTCGCCTGGTTGGTGCAATACGTCGGGGGGGGGGGGGCTCTTGATGGGCAAACAACTTCCGGTGTTAATGCGGTGCTTCACCAATCCTGTGCGGCCCAGGTCCAAGTCACCCCTGCTAAACACATCTGCATACTGAGACAGGGTGTGACGCATCTTCTCTGTCTGTGCTTCCGTCAGGTTAGCGGCGCTCCGGTGCGCCAAGTCCTCGAGGAAGTCAGGCAATGGCCCCACACCAACCAACTCCTCGCTCCCCGACGACTCTTCTGGGCGCTCCACTTCCTCACAAGTGCCCAGCTTTGCACCAGCTGGCACCTTCTGGGTCTTATCGGAGAAGTTGGCTACCAACACTGTAACTAACCCCTCCCCTGGTCCAACAAGGCTCCGCCCAACCGCTACGCCATCAGCCAGCTGCAAGTTTTGGTTGGGCTCCACGAGGCCCTCTACTCCACGCATCACTCTTGACAGTCGACACCGGATTCTAGACTCTGTCCTGGTGCAGTCGCTCAGCCGTAACTACCTCTGCACAGCCAATCTCTGGAAGCAAGGGCACATCTTCACCGTGCACCCTCACCAGCTTCCGTCCAAGGTCGACACACGCCTTACTCTGCGTCAGGTAGTCAAAGCCCAGCAAGCAGTGCTCGTCCAGATCGGCCACATACCCCGGCAGCCGCTCCCACCGTGCTGCCCACGCCAATACGAGCCTCCACGGGCCCCCCCTTGAGCTGCACACAATGCCCCGTGACACCCACACAGTCTCTGTGGTGCGTCTGGAAGTTGCATAGTGGCCAACATATCAGGCCGCACTAGGGTCTTCTCAGCCCCAGTGTCTACTGTCGGGCGGCATGGCTTCCCATCTATTGAGCCTCCACCTGCTCGTGCTGGTTCGACGGCAGCTTACCCAAGTCGGGCCCGGGAAACCGAGGACGGCTGGGTTTCGGCCCCCTTCTCCAGAGTTTTTCCCCCTTGTACCACTTCCTTAGCCTTAGGACATGCACTCGGATGGTGACCAACCTACCACAGTCCTTGGCAGCCACTGCTGGAAGGCATCAGAATCCGTCCGCTTGAGAGGACGAGTTCTCCGCTCCCTCTGACACTGACTACATCTGTGCACTACCTCTCCACAGCCCCAACACAAGCCTTGGAAAGTGCTCGGGCTCACCTTCCTCAATGCTACCTTCTCCACTTTAGCCTTCCAGCCCCGGAGGTCACGGCGGGGCTGAGCAGCTGGCCCTAGGCCAGTGGCTGCCTTCAGGAAGGCCTCGAACTCCAAGGCCCTCGCCAGGCGCCACCTGCAGGTCCTCAGGGTGTGCCTGCTTGACGTAGATTTGCAGCTGCTGGTCCTGCAAAAGTGTCAACAAAGAAATCGCGGGCCAGGACCACAATCATCTCTTCTGCAGCCGCAGGGTACGACCTCCTTACCAGCGCCTCCACATCCTGGCGCCAGCTGGGACAAATGTCTCGCCACGCTCACGAGTCCGCTTTTTCAAGCGGGCCGATATACCTCGGCCTGATGGTGGTGCCCGAAACGGCGTTTCAAAGCCTCTGCCACGCTGGGGTAAGAGGCATGTTGGGATGGCGGCAGATGCCCAACACTTCCACCGCGGGGCCCTTAGCGCGTTACCCAGCTGCAGGGCCTTCTCTTCCTGGCTCCAGCCTGGGCAGATGCCAGCATTTCAAATTGGGGGACATATGCCTCCCCGGCCACCTTCCCGTCGTACTCAGCTGGCTTACGCTTCAAAAGAATGTTGGAGGCCGAGGGGCTACAGGGTGGAGAACGCGTGCCGTGAACTAACACTCCTGGGGGGGAGGAAGGGGGTGAGGGAGGCAACGAGGCGGGTTGACCGGGTCCGAGTTTGCCGCCGCCTATACCCAAGGGAGCGGTTCCGATGGGTCCCCAGCCTTCTGCAGCGACCACTGGCTCCGACACGACGCTGCGAGGCCCGGGGGTTTCCTGCCACGGACCCCAGCCAGACCCCAGTAAATCTGACACTCTGGCATCTGTTGCCAGAACCTCGTCTGCCTTCTCTGCTTGCAACGTTACTACCTCGTGATGCCGCCTTTCCTCCTTCACTTCCTCCCTCAGGCCCTGAACCTCGCCCTTCAGAGTCTGCACCTCCTCCATCAGTTCACTCTTCACGCTGTTGCAGGCCTTGTCGGTGTACTGCTGAGTTTCCATCTTCACAGATGCAAGATTGCTCTGTAGCACCTCAACAAGTCGGCAGAACTGTTCCTCTGCCTTCCTTGCCTGCATCTCGACAAAATGACAGTCTTTCCTTTATTTACACAAGTTATTTACCGGTACACTTTTCTATAGGCACAATACAGGGGGGAAACCAGCATGTCACACTGCACGATACAGCTTATAACAGGGCAACACAAAGTTTATATCAGGTCACAAGGGCACACACGAGGTCTTCACAGGAGCAGCACCCAACTGCATCTCTCTTGGCTTGTTCCTCCGCTCCCCTGCTCACAGCCAGCTGCGTCATGTTTGCCCAGGTCCCTTCATACTGGCCAGCATGGCAGTGATCAGTTCCATCTGGCTCGGCTTCACCTCACTCGTGCCTGCCTCAGTCATAGCCTCCTCTCTCTCATGGCTGCCGCCATCTTTGGACGACATGATAAATCGGCGCTCTCACTGATCAAATATCAAAAAAATCCCACTCCTGACACCATTTGTTACGCCGACCGCCTCGTCTCTCTGCCACCAACACAAGGCAGGCTAGGCAGACGGCGTGCTATACACAGGGTTGTGAACACTGAACAGCTCCAAGAGGCACCGAGCACCACAGCGTCCCAGAACACCACAGGGGAAACACCACGAGGCGAGGCAGGGCACGAAATAAACACACGATGACAGTCTTTCCTTTATTTACACAAGTTATTTACCCGTACACTTTTCTATAGGAACAATACAGGGGGGAAACCAGCATGTCACACTGCACGATACAGCTTATAACGGACAACACAAAGTTTATCAGGTCACATAGGCACACACGAGGTCTTCACAGGAGCAGCACCCAACTGCCCCTCTCGGCTTGTTCCTCCGCTCCTCCGCTCACAGCCAGCTGCGTCATGTTCGCCCAGGTCCCTTCTGTTTTAACACATGTTTCGCACAGAGACAAAGACCCACTGGCTTAGCAATATAAACATATATAGTACCTGATACAAAAATAGTAAAATAAAGTATCACCTTTCTAAGAAAATAAATATCATCTTTCAAAAAAATATTTAAACTAATTGTCTTACCAGCTAAAGACTAATTAAATGAGGTATACATAAGTAACATATGCGAAAAGACCAAATAAGTGAGGTATACAAAGGGTGGTCACAGACGAATTTTTGGGTCATTCTTACTTCGTGTCCTAGTGCTCATTACACATATGAATATGCATATATACACATACATACACAACACATGCATATATTTTATATATATGTGTCTGTGTCTGTGTTTTGTGTTTTGTGTTTATATACATATATATGTCTATAATTATATTATATAGATATATATATATATATTTTATATATATACACATGAATATATATATATATATATAATATAATATATATATATAAATATTATATATATATATAAAAAAAAATTTATATATATATATATATATATATAACATGTATAAATGTATATGTTTTTATACACACACAGACACACACACACACCCCACACACACACACATATATATTTTATATAGATTATAAAATATATATATATATATATTTATATATAATATATATAATATATATATATTATATATATATATATATTATGCTAATATACATATATATATATATAATTATATATAATATATATAATATATATATATATATATGGATGTATATATCTACGTTTATATATATACACGTATATATACACATATATATATATACATATATATACATACGTACACACACACAACATACATATATATACATACACATACCCCATGGGATAAGCATGTTATATTATTTACACATATAAACATGTATATGCATATGTATATATATATAATATATATATATATATATATATTCTATATATATATATGTATGTTTTTTATACATATATACACACATATATATGAGTAGTTGTGTAATGGGCATCTGTCCTCTCACGTATGCACATGAGTTTGGGAAACCAGGAAGTAGGTTAATGGGCCCCTGGAAACCACAACTGATTACCGTAAACAATGACCTTAACCGGAGTGATTAACGTAATCAATGACCGTAACCAGAATCATAGTTAATGATGGATAGCATGCACACCAGTCTACCCTTTCAGTTTGTTCATGGCCCCATCATAGCAGAAAGTAGGCATAAGAAAGTGATTATCTTAATCAAATGATCGGAACTGGAAATAATTAACCGACTCTAGTGATGTATAACAGGCATAGGGTGTCCAAAACCCATTAATTCTCTCTTTCATAGAATAAAACCAGCAATTTTTCAATCTATTAGGTAATTAACCTGTTGTAAACCTGCTGTATAAGCTTGGAATTTTCAAACATATGAAAATATGGTTTTAAATTTTCACAGAAAATTTAAGCCTGTTACTTTCTTTTTGTGTTCTCGCCTGTTCGGATGCGTGTTTGCGTAAGCTTGAAACTCATAATAAAGGCATATTAGTACAACAAGAGTTTCATGATCCTTTTTACTGAATTGTATTTTGCTAGGGAAAATGCCCTCGGGATGTAAGAACGACTAGTATAACATGTTAAAAGATGAGAGAAGGTCGCAAGCTTATCAATCGTCACGCAAAATTAAGTAATTTCTGTTGAGTTTTTCTTATTAGGTCTTTTGGTATTTATGCATTTGTAGCCAACGACCATGGTGCCCAATCCTGGTCCATATCACACAGTTCTGATTTCCGGTGTCATTACCATGGAGAAGAGTTCATCAGCAGGGAAAGGTTTCCCAAAGGTCCTGAGGGTCCCCCGCCCTTTTCTTCTGCCTGGTGGAGCCCCGAGAACAGGCAGGACGCCCACCGCGAGAAGCTGTCCGCTTGAAGCTGCGTCGTGGAGAGGCCCTGTTGCCCGCATCGTCGACAAGCAATTACAAGATGAATGACAAAAGGAAGAGCAACAATGATGATTAATGATAATAATAGAAAAAAATTAACACTATAAGATAATACGATTAATAATAGTAAGAGCAATATTAGTTGTAGTAGTATAAAAATAATATGGATCATAATAATAGGCAATAATAATGCTACTAATAAGAGATAATATGGACATTTATAAAAATTATATAAATGAAAATCAAAATAATAAAATTAACAACAAAATAATAATAATAATAACAAACAATACAATAATGGATGATATATATAATAATAAAAGGATGGTGATATAATAATAATAATAATAAAAATAACAATAGTGAGAATTATAGTAACAAGGATAATAACCAAATATCAGTGCAATAATACCGATATGATGATAATGATAATTACACTACTAATACTACTATTGATAAACAATAATTAAGAACAACAACCAAAAGTGAAAAATAATGTGGATTAATAGTTAATAAATAATAAACTAAAAACTTATCTGTTATTAAAATAAGGTTAAGGAATAATGTTAATAATTAATGCAATAAACGTAAAAATACACTAAGATAAAAATAAAGTTAAACAGGAAATGAAATCAATTTGGCATAAATAAATTGTAATTAATAATTCTAACAAGATAGATTTGAAAATAGATATGACGCTTGGAGCAATTACTATACTGCCGTTAATATCATGAGAACCTCGATGAAAATTATTTATTGGTAATATAATATTATTAAAAAAAATAATGATAGAAAAAAACTGAATGGGTAAGATATGAATATAAAACTAAATGTAATAGTAATAATTGAATGCAATGCACAAGGAAAATCCGTGAAATGAAATTGAAATTGCAACTGACATGAAAAAACTGCAACATAAAAGTTAACATAATGAAGATGAAACGATAGGCAGATGGACAATTACTATTGATAAAACAATAATCAAATGGATGATAATAATGTTATTATCCCCTAAAATAATGACAATCATATGATAATAAAAATTTACACAGCAACAATGGTAAGAAGTAAAGTAAGAACAGAATAGTTAAAAGATAAGAACAGTAAGAACTGGACTTGTTTGCAAGAAATGGGAGATATGAATGCTTCTGGAAATGAGTGAAATGATCAGAGAATCTGCCTAAAAAAATCACAACTATGAAATCAAAAACATCTAAACAGAAAGGAGAACAACAGAATTTTAGTAATTTAGAACAGTAGAAAAAAAGACTGAGCGAAAACACCTGTCCAAAAAAGAAACAGATGAGGAGAAGAAGTGCACAGAAGCAAAGAAAAGGGTTTTGATAAGAATGCGAAAGAATTTCAACATGAAGAATGTGATTTAATAAATAAATAATATCATCTAATCCTTTAACAAGTTAAATAAGCCTCATTTACGAATTCAATAATCTAATACTAATAATTCAATTAGAAATTAAACAATAATAAGAATATGAATAAGAGTAATCTTTCGAAGGAATGAAACAGCTCAGCACGAC
The DNA here is from genome assembly GCF_015228065.2 of Penaeus monodon. Lineage (NCBI taxonomy): Eukaryota > Metazoa > Arthropoda > Malacostraca > Decapoda > Penaeidae > Penaeus > Penaeus monodon. The sequence continues at coordinate 26,714 of NW_023644187.1, read as the reverse complement.
CAAAGTGAAGAATATGATTAAAGCTTAAAAAATCAAGTCAAGGATGGTTAGATTATGACTCTATCTCTCTCCTCTCTCTCTCTCTCTCCCTCCCTCCCTCCACCCCTCCTCTCTCTCTCCCCCCCCCTCTCTCTCTCCCCGTCTCTCTTCCTCTCCCCCTCTCTCTCTTTTCTACATCCACCCCCCACATCTCTCTCCTCTGCCTCTAATTCTCTCTCTCGCACTCACTCTCTTTATGTCGTTCCTCCTCCTTCTTGCTTCTTCCTCTCTCACTCATGTTCCTATACTCTCTTGCTTTCTGCTTCCCTCTAAATGTAGGGAAGGAAAAAGGAAGAGAGAAGGATAGGATAGAGAAAGCGAGAGAGAAAAAGAGGAATAGGAGAGAAACTTGAAGGAAGAAAGGACACAAATGGAAGTGAGAGCGATGAGAAGAGAAAAATTGAACGAAATAGAAAGGGGGAATAGGAAAGAGAGAGCGAAGAAAGGGAAGGAGGGAAGAGGCTAGAAGAGAGGGAGGAAGAGGAGAGAAAAAGAGGAAGAAGGATAAAAGAAGAGAGACAGAAAGAAGAGAGGAGCGATGAAAGGAGGGGAGAGAGAGAAGGGAGAGGGAGAGAGAGAGAGAGAGGTGGGAGAAAAGGGAGGGAGGGAGGGACGGACGGACGGAGGACGGGACGGACGGCGGGGATGGAGGGAGTGAGAGGGGGAGAGGGTGAGAAAGAAAGGGAAAGGGAAAGAGAAAAGAGAAAAAGAAAGAGAGAGAGAGAGAGGCGAGAGGGTGAGAACGAGAGGGAAAGGGAAAAGGAAAGGGAAAGGGAATGAGAGAGAGAGAGAGAGTGGGGGGAGGGAGAGAACAGAAAGGGAAAGGGAAAGACAAGAGAGAGAAGAGAGAGAGAGAGAGAGAGAGAGAGGAGAGATGACGAAGAGCGAAACGGGAGAGACAGAGAGAGAGAGAGGAGAGAGAAGGAGGGAGAAAAAGAGGGATAGAGAGGAGGGAGGGAGAAAGAGAGAGAGAGAGAAGTAAGAGAAGAGGAGGAGGAGGAGAGAGACAAAGTGACGAAGATTTGGAGAAAGCATTACACAGGACAGGAAAGGCTCCTCAAGTGTGGGCATAATAATTGCCGATGATGCATTCTTGCCTTTGAAATGATTGTTTTTTGAGAGGGAACTTTGACAAGAAGTAGGAAAAAACTTAGCCTAGAGTTTCCCTCCTCTCTCTCAACAACAACACACCACACTACACCACACACACACACAAACACACACACACAAACACACAAACCACACACACACACAACACACACACACAGACACACACAACACACACACACACACACCACACACAAATCAATTACAATTATGTCAAAATCTCGGGAACCAAACATTTTTGAACCTAGGAAATTCACTAAATGGCAAACAACTCCCGATAAAAAATCGCGCATTTACTGAGAGGAAAAATAACGTTCATAAACAATGAATAAAGGGCTACACACCATAATTAGGCATCAATACCACGCAACGTGAACAGATCAGTCACAAGGTACCATCAATAGTACAAAATACTTCCATGCAAACCACTTTTTTCTTCTCACAAATAACACGGAGTTGGCGGAAAGGTGCCAATTAGTCATTTTCCCGAGACAATGTTCCTCTACGAATATTCCACAAATCACCAAAGAAAAAAAGAAAATCAAATGTCATTTAATGCAATGGTTGT
>NW_023644187.1:7500-20000 GCF_015228065.2 Penaeus monodon | reverse complement strand
TAGTAGAGATTGGAGATGTTGGATTTAGGATGGCAAAGTTTGACGAGGAAGTAGAAAGCGGGGGAGTTAGATGTAGGGGTGGGGGGTTTAGGAGAATTTGGTAGACTGCGGCAGTATTATTGGAGTAAGGAGGTAGAGAAGAAAAACCAACGTCGACACGTGCTTCCTGTCGGCTTCACGTAGTGTGAGTCCAAGTTGAATCTGAGAGTTGCTACCTCAGACTTAAATTTGTCAGGCGGGACAGCCCCTAATTAAAACCACATTATGGGGGCCGCCACAGTTGGAACATGTGCCGTGATTATGCAGAGCAGTTAGACGGGTATGGCCAGGTGGGGCACATAGTGGGCATTGGCTGTGAACGCAATGTGTGGCTGGGTGTCCCGCGCCCAACAATTTTGGCACTGACTTGGCGGAGGTTGGTAGGACGAACAGGGAGGGATTCTCTCCTATGTAGACGTTAAAGGGAAGGTCATGTCTAGGAAGTAATTTTGCTAATGTTAGTTGGTTTCCTTTCGATGACCTCTGGGGTGAATGGAGTAGCAGTTGTACTGATGTGCATCATAGTCTGTGAGACAGGGCAAGTAGGTCTTCTCCACAATCTGACCAATCTTTGTCATAGATGGGCAATTTGATGGGGAGATTGAAACTGCTTTCGGTGCAAGTATTGAGGGTGGAGGGGTTCTGCAAGATGAGGTTACCATATATGTCAGTAGTTTTTGTTAATGCTTAGCTTGCTTTTCGGATGTTACTGTTGACAAGGACGGGAGGGTCGGGTCGGCTACGGAAGAGACTTTACTACTTGTTTGTGGAGACATTGTTGGAAGAGAAGGGTGTTGTCAGAGTAGGAGCTGTGGGAGGGATCACGGAAAAATCTGTCCCATTTGGCTGCGCTAAGAGAGTATCAAGATTGTTGTAGAGATAGGGGTAGTAGAAGGGCGGGGGCGTGAACGAAGATGGAGTGGTGTTGAGGGACGTTGTGTTAGGGAGAGGTGGGCAATAAGCTGTAAGTATTTAATAAGGGAGGATGGGGCAGTTGATGTTGGAGGTTGTGGGGTAGAGGTGTGAAGTTGAGCATGCTGGGAGAGTGGAAATGTTCCTTAAGGGTTGATGGTGGTTACTGTACTGTAGGCATTGATAAAGGGGGTAGTATCCGCAGTGTTCGGAGCCGTGTGTCAAAAAGGAGAGCTGGGGTCAGGGAATCTGCGTGGGTTTACATCGTTGGGCCATTGATAAAGGGGCAAGCCTCATTGCCCCTAATAGTGGGGAGAGGGTTTTCATTACTCGGCCATGGTAAGCACGGATTATGATTGGGGATAAAAAAAACAGTCCCCCTAGGCAAGGGCTAGGTAACTAAATCAGGGGAATTACGTGCCCCATTTGCTCCCTCTGGCCGTTCAGACTGGCACAAAAGTCAGCCTTTTCATCCTTTCAGCACGGCTCTCACACTTAGAGGTGATAGCAGAAGGTTTGGTTGAAGGGACAGAAACGAAAAGTGGGAAGGAAAAAAAAAGACCATGCCCACAATTAGTTGAGTTCGAGGGAATGAGTGTCAAGGTTGGGGAGTTCCCCATCATGGGTCCAGTCTCCGCATCCTAAGCCCCCCACGACAACATCGGGGCAAGGGATTGGGGGGTGGGGGCTATATATCTATCTATCTTATCTATCTATATATATATATATATTATTATATATATATAAAATATATATATAATATATATAGATATTATATATATATTAATTATATATATATATATATAAAATTATATATTTATGTATATATATATATATATATATAGATATACATATATCTATAATATTATATATATATATATTTTATATATATGTATATATATACTATGTATATAATGACGATAAGGATGATGATAACGATAATATGATGATAATCATTATAAAAATGATGATAATAACAGGAATTGTGTCCATAGATAAAAGGTAAAAGAAAAAAACCCAAAAGTCAAAAAAGCGCAAAATCTACGAAATATAGCCTTTTGAGAGTGTACTCAAAATATGTTTTTTTCGATTCTTTGATGATTTAGAAATTATAGGGTAATAATGATAATAATTACAGAATTCTATTAATCATGGCAATAATGAGAAAAAAGAGAATAAAGAGAATTTAAAGGGACATGTGATGATATTAAATTATTATATTATCATTATTATTATTATATTATTTTATTATTTTTATTATTATTATTATTTTTATTATTATATTATTATATTATTATTTTTTTAATCATCATTATTATTACTATCAGTATATATTTTTTTAATTTTTTATCATTATTATTATTATTATCATTATTATTAGAATCATTACTCTCATTATTAGTATTATTACCAAAAAAATATCATACAGTAATAAAAACAATAATGAATAATAAGTATAATAATCATAATAATAATAATATCGTTATAATATGTTATTATTATTAATATTGTTATTACTATCATTACTTTTATTTTTACTGGAAAGTATAATTGTCATTTCGGTTGCCATATTGTCATTCTGGTTGTCATTTTGCCATAGGCTCCCACTTTGTCTTTTTGTTTGTTATATTGTTATTCTGGTTGCAATATTGTCATTTGGTATTCTTTCTGTCATTCGGTTGCCATATTGATGTATTTTTCCTTTGACCTCGCATGAAAACGTCTTGTATTAGAGAGTCATGTTTTTTTTATTGATTTTTTGAATTGGGGATATTCGATTTATTATTATACATATGACTAATAAATTAAAATGAAAAAAAAATTGAAATTGATAATTCTATTTTTATTTTTAAAATTTGATCGTTTGATTTCAGTCAACAGCTAAAATTACGTAATTGGACGTTTGATGATACCAATTGTTTCCCGTAATAATGAAACCCTTTTGTTAATTATCATTAGGGTTTTTATATGTCAACCTCCATTCAGCAGATGATTATGATCCGGCCGGGCACTAATTACCCTCTTTAAATCCCCACTAATAAGGAGAGGATAATGATAGCGAAAAAGTTTTTTATTATCATTATTGTTTTTTTACCATTTTTATTTCATAATAATTTTTGATTATAGTTTATTATTCATTCATAATTTAGAAAATTTTATATATTGTATCTTATTTATTCACTTACCTTTTCATGATTGTATTCATTATTATTTAATTTTATCATTTTAGTGTTGTATTTATTTTTTGGAATTATTTTTTTTTATTGATCTATTACTTATCATTTATTCAATATCTTTTTGTTATGAATTTCTCTTTATTTTATCTATTCTTTTTTTACTACGTAGTGTTATTTCATTTTTTCTTATATATTTCTAGTTATTTTTGCAATAAATCTCAGATTTGATTTTGCTTCCCTTCAGTTATTTTAAATCTTATTTTAATGCTCTCAAAATTCTTCCTTTCTTATTTTTTTCCTTTTTTTTCTTAATTCTAACTTTTATGTCTTCTGTATTGTTTTTTCTTGCAATTTTATTATATATATATATAAATATATATAATATATATATATTTTATATATATATAATATATATATATATTTTATATTATATATATTTTTTTTTTTTTCCCTTTCTTGTTCTTATTATTTTTTCAACTTTTCTTTTCTTCATATTTTTAAATTAAATTTCTTTCTCTTCTTATTGTTCCATTTTTTTGATCGCTTTCTTTTCCCCTTTTTTTTCGTTCTCCTCCTTTGTTTCTTTGTCTCATTCTTCCTTTTTGTTTTCGTCTTTTTTGGATCGCTTTTTCCCCTTTCTTCTGTTCTTCCGAGCCCCCGGCTGCGCCCTCGAGCAGCGTCGTCGTTCCAGCCAATGGAGAAGACTCCCGCTGGATGATCCAATGGCGGGCCCCCTTTCCCTCGTCGAGCCCCACTTCCCCCCCCTCCTTTGGGGAATGCATTGGTCGAGCCTTATGTGAGGGCGGAGCTTAGTGCCCGTTTAAGGTGTGGCTGTGGGAAGAAAAGGCGCGAGGGGGCAGAGCCTCTGCTGTTGGGGGTGCGGCCAGCAGGGGAAAGGGGGGCGGGGTCAGAGCCACACCACACCAAAACCATACCGCACATGTATATGAAAAAAAAATATACATTATGTACATATATTAGTTGTGTATGTACATATATATATATACATGCACACACACCCCAAAACAAAAACACACATATTAAAATATATATATATATATATTTATATATTATATATATATATATTATATATATATATATATATTTCATTACATAGATATAAATAAATACATTTTTATACATACACTCACATATTTATATAGATAGATAGATTCGTAGTAAATAGAATAGGGAGATATGTATTAAAACATAAAGTATGTGTGTGTATATGTACAGTGTGTCTATATATATTTTATATTATATATATATATATATATATATAATATATAATATTATATAAAAACCATTTATTTATTTTTTATTTATATGTGTATGTGTTTCTGTGTGTATAAGTATGTATATTTGTTAATTTATATGTCCAGTTAGATAATTGGCTATCTACCTACCTTCCTAACTACACTTCTATCTACTACCTACGTATCTACCCACCTAGTTATCTAGTCAGCCTTTTTACCGTCCCATCTATCTATTTGTGTATCTACCTGCCTAGTATCTTGTTAGGTTAAGTCCGTTAGATTTCATTGCGTTTTGTTATATTACGTTAGGATAGGTTTAAATAAGTTAAATTTGGTTAGGGTACGTTTTTAGGTATAGTTAGGTTTTGGTTAGGTTAGTTTTATATAAGTTGGGTAGGTTGGCCTTGGTTAGGTTTGATGAAAGTTAGGGGAGATAGATTATGTTATTTTATGTTAGCATAGGTTTAGTTAGTTTAGGATACGTTAGGTAGTTAAGGTATATTAAGTTTAGTTCGGTTAGATTTGGTTAGGCTAGGTTAGGTTTTATTCGGTTGTATTAGATTGAATAGGTTTAGTTACTTGTCTGTTATGTATGTTAGATTAGGTTTTAATAGATTAGGGTTTTTTTATGTTATGTTCCGTATATTATGTTAGTTTAGGGATGTTAGGTTAGGTTCGTTAAGTTAATTTTTTTAGATTAGAGAAGGTTAGTTTCGTTATCTTGGTTATGTTAGATTAGGTTTCTTAGGTTTGTTAGATTGAGCTAATAGGTTGTATGGATTAGGTTAGGTTTAGTTATAGTAGGGGTTTTTTTTGGTTGGTTTGTTAAGTTAAGAGGGTTAGGTTTAGTTTCCTTAGGTAAGCTAAAGTTAAATTTGGTTTTGGTTTTGTAGGTTATGATAGATGTTACGTTTGAATGTTTTACCTTTACTTCAGATAGCTTAGGTTAGTTTGGGCTAGTTTTGGTTAGATATATATTAATATGTATCTAACCCAAACTAATCTAAGCCTAACCTTTGTACACCTTTTCTTTTTCAATTTGTAACATTCCATTTACTTCACTTTACTTTTATTTGTGTGCAGTATCATTATATCATCATTCATTATTATTATTATTTTATTTATTATTATTATTATTATTATTATTATTATTATTGTTGGTGTTATTATCATAATCATTACTTTTTAAAATTATTAGTATTATTGCCAAAAAATATATTATAACTGAATAATAACAATAATAATAAAAAAAAGTATAATAGAAATAATATAATTGTTATAATATTGTTTATAAATTATTATTTTTTATATCATTTCATTATTTTTACTGCTAGTATAATTGTAAAAATAATTAGTATAACAGTAATAATTACAGTAATAACAACATTAATTAAAATAATGATATAAATAATTATTATAAAAACGTTATTATTGCTATCATTATTGTTATTACTATTATTATTATAGTTATTATTAGTATAGTTGTAAAAATATATATTATAACTGCAATAATTGCAATAATAATGATAATAATTGCAATAATGATGATAATAATTGCAATAATGATGATAATGATGATGATAATGATGATAATAATGATAATAATGATGATAATAACAGGAATTGTGTCCATAAAAAAAAGGTTAAAGAAAAAAAATCCCAAAGTCGAAAAAGCGGCAAATTCTAGCGAAATATTCCCTTTTGAGAGTAACTCCAAAATGACGTTTTTTCCATCATTTGATGATTCTGGCAATTATTGGGAGTAAAAATGATAATAATTACCAGAATTCTATTAATCATAACAATAATGATGATAAAAGTGAGAATAAAGAGAATTTGGATAACATTTGATGAATTATTAACTATTATTATTATTATTATTATATTTTATTATCATTATTATGTTTCTGTCATTATTATTATTATTATTATTATTATTATTATTATTATTATTTTTCATCATCATCATTATATTATTTTTTTATTATTATTATTATTATTATTAATTACTATTACTATAATATTGTATTATTGCCAAAAAATATATTATACTGTAATAATAACAATAATTATTAATAATAAGTATAATAATAATAATAATAACTGTTATAATATGTTATTAATATTATTATTATTTATTACTCATTATTATTATTTTACTGGTAGTATAATTGTAAAATTAATTTTTATTACAGTAATAACGATATTAATTAAAATAATCATATAAATAATTATTATGAAAACGTTATTATTGTTATTATATTGTATTACTATTATTATGTGAGTTGTTATTAGTATTATTGAAAAAAATATATATTATAACTGCAAAATTGCAATAATAATGATAATAATTGCAATAATGATAAAATAATTGCAAATGATGATAATGGATATGATGATAACGATAATAATGATGTAATCATGATATAATGATGATAATAAGAGAAATTTGTCCATATAATAAAAAATTAAAAGAAAAAAATCCCAAAAGTCAAAATGCGGCAAAATCTAGCGAAATATACTTTTAAGAGTAAACTCAAAATGACGTTTTATCCATTTATTTGATAATTCTGGCAATTATTAGGGTAATATGATAATGATACCAGAATTCTATTAATCATGACAATAGATGATGATAAAATTGAGAATAAAGAGAAATTTCGATAACATTTGATGATTTTTAAATTTTATTATTTCTATATCTTTTATTTTATCATTATTATCGTTATATATTATTATTATTATTATTATATTTATTCTTATTCATTATTATTATTATTATTACTATTACTTTAATTTTTAGTATTATTGCCAAAAAAATATATTATAACTGTAATAATAACAATACTAATAATAATAAGTATAGAAATAATAATACTAATTGTTATAATGATGATAATGATGATGATAACGATAATAATGATGATAATCATGATAATAATGATGATAATAACAGGAATTGTGTCCATATATAATAAAAAAAAAAGGTAAAAGAAAAAAAATCCCAAAATTCGAAAAAGCGGCAAAATCTAGCGAAATATAGCCTTTTGAGAGTAGAAAATGACCAGAATTCTATTAATCATGCCAATAATGATGATAAAAGTGAGAATCAAGAGAATTTGGACAACATTTGATAATTATTAATATTATTATTATTATTATTATTATTATTATTATATTCTTACTTTAATTATTAGTATTATTGCCAAAAAATATATTATAACTGTAATAATAACAATAATAATAATAATAATAAGTATAATAATAATAATAATAATTGTTATAATATTGTTATTAATATTATTATTGCTATTATTATCATTATTATTATTTTTACTGGTAGTATAATTGTAAAAATAATTATTATAACAGTAATAATTACAGTAATAACGATATTAATTAAAATGATGATACAAATAATTATTATAAAAACGTTATTATTATTATTATTATTGCTATTACTATTATTATTGTAGTTGTTATTAGTATAGTTGTAAAAATATATATAACTGCAATAATTGCAATAATAATGATAATAATTGCAATAATGATGATAATAATTGCATAATGATGATAATAACGATAATAATGATGATAATCATGATAATAATGATGATAATAACAGGAATTGTGTCCATATATAATAAAAAAATGTAAAAGAAAAAAAATACCAAAACTCGAAAAAGCGGCGAAATCAAGCGAAATATAGAAATATTGAGAGTAGACAAAAAAATGACGTTTTTTCCATTCATTTGATGGTTCTGGCGTTTATTAGGGTAATAATGATATTAATTGTAATATTATATTATAACTGCAATAATTGCAATAATAATGATAATAATTGCAATAATGATGATAATAATTGCAATAATGATGATAATGATGATGATAATGATGATAACGATAATAATGATGATAATCATGATAATAATAACAGGAATTGTGTCCATACATAATAAAAAAGGTAAAAAAAAAAAAATCCCAAAACTCAAAAAAATCGGTAATATAGCCATTTTTGATTAGATTTCAAAATTAAGTTTTTTTTTCATTTGATGATTCTGGCAATTATTAGGGTAATAATGATAATAATTACCAGAATTCTATTAATCATGATAATAATGATGATAAAAGTGAGAATAAAGAGAATTTGGAAAACATTTGATGATTATTAATATTTTACTATTATCATATTATTTATCATTATTATCATAATATTATTATTATCATTTTTATTTTTTATTTTTATTATTATTTTTATTTTATTAAATTATTATTATTTTATTTTTTATTTTAATTATTAGTATTATTCCCAAAAATATATCGAACTGAATAATAACAAAAAAAAATAATAATACGTATAATAAAAAAATAATAATTTTTTAAATTTTTATTAATTTTTATTATGTTTTTATCATTATTTTTTTTTTACTGGAAGTTAGTTGAAAAAATAATTTTTAAACAGAAATAATTACAGTAAAAAACGATATAATTAAAATAATGATTAATAAGGTTATAAAAACGTTATTTTTTTATTATTTTGTTATTAATTATTTTGTAGTTGTTATTAGTATATTTGTAATAATATATTTTATAACTGCAGTAATTGCAAAAAATGATAATTTCAAAATATGATAATAATTCAATAATGTGATAAAATAATGATAAAACGAAATAATGATTAATCATGATAATAATTGATAAAAACGGGAAATTTCTTCCATAATAAAAAAAAATTGAAAAAAAAAAAAATCCCAAAAATCAAAAAGCGGCAAAATCTAGCAAAATTATTTTTTGAGAGTAGACTCCAAAGACTTTTTTTTCCCATTCTTTAAATTTTTCTGTAAATTTTTGGGTAATAATGAAAAAATTACCAGAATTCTATTAAATATGACAATTGTAAAAAAGTGAGAATAAGAAAATTTTGGTAACATTGATGATTATTAAATTTTTACTTTTATCTTATTATTATTATTATATTATTTTATTTATTATTGTTTTATTATTTTTATTATTTTTATTTTTTATTATTATTACATACTTTAATTATTTATTGCCAAAAAAATATTATAACTGAAATAAAAAATAAAATAATTGTATAATAAAAATATAAAAATTTTTATAATTTTTGTTATTAAATTACTTTTGATATTATTTCATTTTTTATTTTTAGGTAGTATGATTGAAAAATAATTTTTATAAGTAAAAATTACAGTAAAACGACTTAATTAAGTAAGATATAAATAATTATTAAAAAAACGTTTTTATTTTTTTTATTGTTATTAAATTTTTGTAGTGTTTTTTAGTGGGTTGAAAATATAATGTAATGATGATGATAATGTGATAATGTGATGAAAAACGGTAATAATGATGATAATCATGATAATAATGATGATAATAACGGGAATTTGGGTGTCCATATATAATAAAAAAGGTGAAAATAAAAAAAACACAAAAGTCGAAAAAGCGGCACAATCTGGCGAGATATAGTTTTTAGAGTAGACTCCAAAATGACGTTTTTTCCATTCATTTGATGATTCTGGTAATTATTAGGGTAATAATGATAATGAACATTGGACTGAGTATTTTGAGCAGTTGTACCAGGTAGACCCTTCAGCAGTTAGCTTGGATGCAAGCGATGTCGCAGTACCTGTGCCAGACCCACCCATCAGCGTGGAACCTCCTACCCTAACAGAGGTAGGATGGCGATTTTCCAAGGTGAAGGTTGGGAAAGGCTCCCAGGTAATGCGATACCCCTGCGAATGCTAAAGGCTGGGGGTGAACCTATGGCACGGGGCCTGCATACAGTCCTGACTGCCATCTGGCAGTCTCCGTACCATTCCCCCTGACCTGCTGAGGGGCGTGGTCATCCCTCTCGGGAAAGGGGGAAAAGGGAAATCGATGAGATTGTAGCAACTACTGTGGCATTACACTTCTCAGCATACCAGGCAAAGTTTTCACCCACATCCTTCTGAGACGGATTCGCAACCACCTACTGAGGCATCAGAGACCGGAGCAGTCTGGATTTACGCCTGGCAAGTCCACAATAGACCGTATACTAGCGCTTCGAGTAATTGTGGAACGCCATCGCAAGTTTGGTCGTGTGATGCTCGCAGCCTACATCGACCTCAAGAAGGCGCTCGACTCGGTGCATCGGGAATCACTATGGGAGATCCTGAGACTCAGGGAATTCCAACACAGACTACTAACCTTAATAGCAAGTCTTTATACGGGTACTGAAAGTGCTGTACAGTGTGGCAAGGGTCTGTCAAACCCTTCCCTGTTAATTCGGGGGTGAGGAAAGGCTGCGCCCTTGCGCCATCACTTTTCAAAACCTATATGGACTGGATAATGGGCAGAGCTACAAACCAAAGTCAGTGTGGAGCAACACTAGGCAATATCAAGATCTCTGACCTAGACTTTGCCGATGACGTTGCTACCCTATCTGAGTCCCTGGTGGCAGCTCTTGATGCATTTAGAAGTGAGGCGAAGCCCCTAGGCTTAGAGGTCTCCTGGACCAAGACCAAGATTCTTGCATAATCCGGGATCGCCAGCTCAGGCTATATGGGCACCTAGTCGTTTCCCTATGGATGACCCTGCTAATCAGGTTGTATCTTTGCGAGGACAACCCTGGATGGAGGAGGCCTGTGGGACGACCAGGAGGTCATGGCTTGGGAAGCTCGACGAGACCTGCCGCGAGGAATTAGAGAGGGGGCCGAGGGCCTGCCTAGAAACTCGCCTCGAGGGACCCTCGTGGATGGAAGCGAAGGGTGGATACGGCCATGCCCCTCCTGTCGCACAAGTGGTCCAAGAAAGCCATTTCTTGGCCAAATAAGAAAATGTCCTTATGATGTAAGAATTGGTAAATGGAAGCTATACAGCGGATTTATCATCGGTGCGAAAGCTTCAAATATAAAATTTGCATGCTTAGGTATCATATAACATATAAATTGGTTGCATATTTTTTGAATTTATATATACTAATATCATAAAAATAACACCAATATCTACAAGAGATAGGTCGAGGTGTGGTTTGTGCATAGATGAACTTTGCTGCGATAATTTAAAACTCTCTGAAAGCAAGTAACTAGGTGCCACAATCGGCCACCGTTAAATTGCGAACACATTTGTGTTGAAAGTTTGAATTTCCACCAAGCGCCATGGTGTGGATACCCCGTATCATGTATACAGGCGCGTTTTCTATCCCGGTAGCAGGTGCTCACCTCCTTTGAGGTATCATCAAGATTTTCTTCAGTATTAAACAATCTTGTCCAAGGTATGAATGTATGGATTGTATGAATATATCTAGAATGGAAATTACCTTTGCCAAATATTATTTATTATTTGTCAAGTTTTTTATACGGTCCGATATTTGAATTTTTTATAATAGTTTCCCCTATTTTTTCTTTGAAATAAAGAAAACTTAATAAAGGGTAATTTTAAAACATTTATTGCTTGATTGATACCTTTCATTATTTTTTTTTTTTACAGATGGAGAGTCTAGAAGAATAATTATAACAAATATCTGGCAGAAAGTAAAGGGAAAAAACTTTTGACATGGTTTTACAAAAAGAATTAAAAATCATCAAGCTGTCAATAATCATCATCGTACTATGAAGGAACCAAGGAAAAAAATATTTGCCCAGATGAATATCTTAGGTGCTGGACTAAAGCAAAGCGCACAAAGAGTAAATTCTTTTTTCAAAATAAAAAACACAGGAGACGACAGTTTGACCAAGGAAATGTAATCTTTTGATGATACTGTATGATATTGTTTATTTATAGAAACCTCGTATGTGTTTGGGTAGTCTAGATGGTATCAAATACGTCTGACATTATTTGTCTTTTCCTACAGATCATGAGAAGAGAAGGAGAGAAGAGAACGAATCTGATACAATGCAGAGTGAGAGGACCAAAAGGGGGAAAACAGAGGAGTTCAGGAAAAACTGTTAAGGAGATCAGCATTCCTACGCTGTGCAAATGAAAATGCGGGAGTGTGAGAAAAAGGATGCTGCTAAATTATGTAAAGAGTACTCTCACGTCTCCAACTCGAACCAACAAAATATTAAATAAGGTATATTCAGAATCGCAGCATAAAAAAATTATCATCATCATGCCT